>NC_091232.1:14830558-15038058 GCF_040958095.1 Procambarus clarkii
AGAGTTCTGGAGAGAGCATTTTAACATTTGTAGTGCTTTAAAACTCGTTGACAAAGCCTGGCAAGAAGTGACTCAAAGAACCCTGATCTCTGGCTGGAGAAAATTGTGGCCTGAAGGTGTGAGAGAACTAGACTTTGAGGGGTTTGAGCCTATAAATGATGCGCCTATTGTTGAGGAAATTGTTAGTCTAGGCCAGCAAATGGGCTTGGAATTGGATGGTGATGATGTGGAGGAGTTGGTGGAAGAACACAACGAAGAACTGACCACCGAAGAACTCCTAGCCCTTCAACAGGAACAGCAAGCCAACACAGCAGCGAATGATTCTGCAGTGGAGGAGGAGGTGGCAGCAGCACCAACAGCACCAGCGAGTGTCCCTTCTGCAGTAATTAAGAAGGTGTGTCAGATGTGGGAAGAGATTCAAACAACTATTGAACATACTCACCCAGACAAAGCTGTAGTAGGCCGTTGTCTTAATCTTTTCAATGACAATGTGATGCCTTACTACAGAGAGAGCTTGCGAAGAAGGGAAAAGCAAGCTTCCATGGACAAATTTGTGGTGAGGAAATCGAGCAGTGAGCCTCAACCAGGACCTAGTGGCACTCAGGTTAAACGTCCCAGGGAGAGCACACCAGAAAGGTCCTCACTGCCTGATGTGATTATGGAAGGGGACTCCCCTTCCAAACAGTAACTCCTCTCCTCCTCCCCCCTCCTCACCATCTTCCATACGCCTACAGCACTCGACAGCAAGGTAAGTAATAACTGGAACATAGTTTTGTAGGTTTATTTAGATGAATTAGGTAAATTAGATATAAAAATTTAGTTTGATGTGGGGTTTTTGGGGTAGTCAGGAACGGATTAATTCATTTCCCTTTATTTCTTATGGGGAAATTAACTTCGGAATGCGAGTTTTCGGAAGGCGAGGCGACTCCAGGAACGGATTAAACTCGCATTCTGAGGTATGCCTGTATATAATATATATATATAATATATATATATAATATATATATATAATATATATAATATATATATATATATAATATATATATATATAATATATATATATATATATATATATATATATATATATATATATATATATATATATATATATATACTGTAAACACGCGATTATCCAGAATCCAACCATCTGAACAACGCTCTTGTCCGGCTAAAATCGTGGCCGGATAAAGTTCTCACTATCCAGCCAAAATGTCCATAGAAGCCGGAAAAGTGGGTGTTTGGCCGGATAAAAAATCTGGGCTGGTTAACTTCTGCCGATGTTACACTATCCAGAAAGTCGGCCAGACAAGCAGTGAATTGTCTGGATACAAAAGCCAGGCGACGGCCGTACCATATTAATCCCATATGGCTGTTGCTCAAGGTGCATGGTGTAAGAGGGGTGTGGGGTGGGTGGGTGGTGTCAGGAGAGAGGGGAGCGTTGGGAGGGACCACCTGGGGGATAACAGTCGGGATGGGAGGCAGGGAGACGGTCAAGGAAGGAGGGAGGGAGTCGGTCAAGGAGGGAGGGAGGGAGTCGGGCAGGGAGGGAGTCGGGCAGGGAGGGAGGGAGTCAGGCAGGGAGGGAGGGAGGGAGTGAGTGAGTGAGTGAGTCGGGCAGGAAGGGAGGGAGGGAAGGAGGGAGTGGGTCAGGGAGACAAAGAAAGAGGGAGGGAGTTGGGCAGGGAGAGAGGGGAGAACTGTTGACTGTGTGTGTGAGACTCGCTTAAGCCTAATGAAGGAAGGTGGCATTGGAGATGTTGCAAGAATTATATTTTCTTAAATGTGGAGAGCTAGTTATGAATATTAATTAAATAACACACTATAATAGTTGAACAGTACAGTACAGTATTTGGTATGCTATTCATTCATTTAAATATTTACAAGAAAATAAAATAGGATTTAATAGAACTTAAGGCGCATATGTTAAAGTCATCGTACAGCATGTCAACACCCACTGGTTGACACAGTGTCAGAAACAGTGCAAGAAAGATATGCAACTCACTTATGCACAAGTTGCCAAGGAGAAGGAAAAAATAGAAGAAGCAGTAAAGGAAGTCAAACACTGCAGCAACCAAGATAAAACAAACATTAGGCTGGAAGTGAGAAAAGAATTGGCATCTAACCCGAAGTTGGTGCAAAACACAGTTGATTGGAGTAAGTCCCTGATCATTTTTGGCTGCAAAGAAAAGGCGATAACATCTAGGTCAGAAAGAGATGTAGAAGAAGCTAAAGTAGTAGATAAAATTGTTGGCCTCGTGGAAGGTCTTACAACCATAGAGAATGTGTGCGACTACAGGAGAATAGGCAGGTACGTAACAGGGAAAGATCGACCTTTGAGGATCACCCTAAACGGTGCCAAACAGATGGAAGAAGTACTAAGGAATGCTAGAAAATTGCAAAGTGATGAGGATGGGAAAGTATGGTCGTTAAGACGAGATCTTTCAAAAGAAGATAGAGAGAAGCTGAAACTGAACCTCGCCGAGGCAAAACATTTAAACGAGAGCAGGAATGAAGAAGAAATAAATTCTTTTTTCTACAAAGTGATAGGGGTAGGCAAACCAGTAAAGTGGTACATAAAGGCAAACCAACAAAATCAATAGAGAGAGGGGGAGTGAAGAATAAGGAGAGGGGGAACAAGTTCCTGAAGATTGCATACACCAACATAGATGGAGTGAGATCGAAGATACTGGAGTTAAGTGATGTAATACAGCTGCAGACACCAGACATTGTTGCACTCACGGAGACAAAACTTGAAGATGTAATTTTAAATGAGGTCATATTCCCAAGGGGCTACTCAATTTGGAGACGGGACAGAAAAATTAGGAAAGGCGGTGGCGTAGCTGTGCTGGTAAAAGAACACCTAAAGGTGAACGAAATAATGACTGCCAATCCACAAGAAGTTGACATAATAGGACTAGAGATCTGCCATGAGGATGATAAACTAATGATAATAAATGCATATAGTCCACCGCCAAACAGCACATGGTCAAAGGAGGAGCTAGATAGTAAACGTGAAGGTCTTATAACAATAATGAGAGAGATTATAGCAAAAGCGGATAACGATAGATTACGACTGTTGATAGTCGGTGACTTCAACTTGAAATCCATAGACTGGGAAGCATATGAAGCTAAAACAGAAGATTTTTTTACCTGTAAATTTGTAGACCTCATCCTGGAAACATTCTTGTATCAACATGTTAAACAAGCTACGAGGATGAGGGAAGGGAACGTTCCCTCCATGCTAGATTTGATATTTACCAGGAAGGAGGAAGAGATATTTGACATTCAGTACCTTCCTCCCTTGGGTAAAAGTGACCATGTATTTTTGGGAATAAAGTATGCAATGCGTTATAAGCTGGAAGAAAATAAGGAGGTTGAAGCAGTTGAAAAACCAGACTTCAGGAGAGGACATTATGGTGACCTTAGAATTTTTTTTAGTGAGTATAATTGGACAGACTTGATGCTAGGCAAGGAAGTGAATGAGATGTATGTCAAGTTTTGTGAAATATATGATAAAGGCACAAAAAAATTTATACCAAAACAGAGATGCAGAACTAGGAAACAGGATTGGTTCAATAGAAATTGTGAGAGGGCTAGAGACCAAAAGACACAAAAATGGAATCAATACAGGAAGAGGCCGAACCCCCAAACATACCAGCGATACAAAGATGCGAGAAACAACTACACGGCAGTGAGGAGAGAGGTAGAAAGAAATTTTGAAAAAGGGATTGCAGACAAATGTAAAAACAGAACCAGGTCTATTCTATAAATTCATAAAACAACAAATTGCAGGTAAAGGATAATATTCAGAGGTTGAAAATAGGAAATAGATTCACGGAAAATGAAAAGGAAATGTGTGAAACACTAAACGAAAAGTTCCAAAGTGTGTTTGTACAAAATGAAATCTTTAGGGAACCAGATACAATAAGAATTCCAGAGAACAACATAGAGCACATAGAGGTGTCTAGAGACGAAGTGGAAAAAATGCTCAAGGAGCTCGGTAAGAACAAAGCAGCTGGCCCAGATGGCGTTTCACCATGGGTTCTGAGAGAATGTGCATCTGAGCTCAGCATTCCACTTCACCTGATCTTTCAAGCATCCCTGTGTACAGGAATCGTAGCAGACGTGTGGAAACAGGCTAACATAGTTCCAATCTACAAAAGTGGCAGCAGGGAAGACCCCCTCAATTATAGACCTGTATCATTGACAAGTGTAATAGTGAAAGTATTGGAAAAACTAATCAAAACTAAATGGGTAGAACACCTAGAGAGAAATGATATAATATCAGACAGACAGTATGGTTTTCGATCTGGAAGATCCTGTGTATCGAATTTACTCAGTTTCTATGATCGAGCCACAGAGATATTACAGGAAAGAGATGGTTGTGTTGACTGCATCTATCTGGACCTAAAAAAGGCTTTCGACAGAGTTCCACATAAGAGGTTGTTCTGGAAACTGGAAAATATTGGAGGGGTGACAGGTAAGCGTCTATCATGGATGAAAAATTTTCTGACTGATAGAAAAATGAAGGCAGTAATCAGAGGCAATGTATTGGAATGGAGAAATGTCACAAGTGGAGTACCACAGGGTTCAGTTCTTGCACCAGTGATGTTTATTGTGTACATAAATGATCTACCAGTTGGTATACAGAATTATATGAACATGTTTGCTGATGATGCTAAGATAATAGGAAGGATAAGAAATTTAGATGATTGTCATGCCCTTCAAGAAGACCTGGACAAAATAAGTAGATGGAGCACCACTTGGCAAATGGAATTTAATGTTAATAAATGTCATGTTATGGAATGTGGAATAGGAGAACATAGACCCCACACAACCTATATATTATGTGAGAAATCTTTAAAGAATTCTGATAAAGAAAGAGATCTAGGGGTGGTTCTAAATAGAAAACTATCACCTGAGGACCACATAAAGATTATTGTGCAAGGAGCCAATGCTATGCTTTCTAACTTCAGAATTGCATTTAAATACATGGATGGCGATATACTAAAGAAATTGTTCATGACTTTTGTTAGGGCAAAGCTAGAATATGCAGCTGTTGTGTGGTGCCCATATCTTAAGAAGCACATCAACAAACTGGAAAAGGTGCAAAGACATGCTACTAAGTGGCTCCCAGAACTGAAGGGTAAGAGCTACGAGGAGAGGTTAGAAGCATTAAACATGCCAAAACTAGAAGACAGAAGAAAAAGAGGTGATATGATCACTACATACAAAATAGTAACAGGAATTGATAAAATCGACAGGGAAGATTTCCTGAGACCTGGCACTTCAAGAACAAGAGGTCATAGATTTAAACTAGCTAAACACAGATGCCGAAGAAATATAAGAAAATTCACCTTCGCAAATAGAGTGGTAGACGGTTGGAACAAGTTAAGGGAGAAGGTGGTGGAGGCCAAGACCGTCAGTAGTTTCAAAGCGTTATATGACAAAGAGTGCTGGGAAGACGGGACACCACGAGCGTAGCTCTCATCCTGTAACTACACTTAGGTAATTACACTTAGGTAATTACACATGGAGAGGAGTTGGGAAGGTTGGCGTGAGGTGGGGGAAGGGGGCGACCAGGCAGGAGATCACAGACGTGTCATCTGTCTCTGTCCAGTCTCGCCCACCCATCCCCTTATTCACCCACCTGCCCTCATGCCCACCTGCCTGCATGCCCACCTACCCTCCTGCCAACCCACCCACCTGCCTGCTCACCCACCTGCCTGCTCGTCCACCTGCCTGCATGCCCACCTGCTCACCCACCTGCCTGCTCGCCCAGCCACCCACCTGTTCACCAATCTTTCTGCTTGCACACCTAACTGATTGATAGCCCACCCACCCATCTGCCTAATAGCCCACCCAGCCACCTGTTAACTCATCTGCCTGCTTGCCCACCTACCCACCTGTTCACTCATCTGCCTGTTTGCCCACCCACCCACCTGTTCAGTCACCTCCCTTCCAACCCACCTGTTTACCCACCTGCTAATCCACCCACCCACCTGTTCACCCATCTTCCTGTTCACCCACCCACCTGCCTGCTCACTCACCCACCAACTTGCCTGCTCAAACCTGTTCACCCACCAAGCCCATCTGCCTGCCATCCACCTATACAAACCCCACCTGCCTGAACCCACCTATCCCTGCCTGCCCACCCACTTTCCCTGCCCACCTACCAGCTAGGCACCTAACCACCCACCCAGCCCCACACACTATTCAATTCAAATCATGAGTGTGGTATAAAAGAATTTGGAAATGTCCCTTTTGAACTCAAAGGTGAAAAAGTACTCTTATCCAGAAAACGTGATTATCCGGCTGAGGGACCTTCCCATATAGTCCAGAAAATTGAGTGGAGACAGTTTATATATAGTCTCATTGAATATGACCGCATATTCTGTATTTACTATCTTCTGATTTAGGGCTTCTATCCCTCTATTTTTCTAGCATCAGGGCTTAGCTGAAAGAGGAGTTCTCCAAAACTCATTTTCGTTATTTCAAGGTGAAGAAAAAAGTGAATTACTATAGAATGTATTACACTTATACAATTTGCACAATGTTTTGAACCTCCATGGTTCATTCTCAAGTGAAAAGAAATTACAGAACTCGTTAATTTAGACCAGTACGGGTTCAGGTGATAAATAAGTACAATAAAGGAAAAGACAAGGGGAATACATAGGGAATAAATAGGGGATAAATGGGGGACGAAGCACATACAAAGATTAATCAGGTGTAATAGGTCTGTTATGTTGAGCAGTGTCTTCTGTGTTGGCATCGTTATATTCCGGTCTTGTCCTTACTCTCATGGTGGGTAGAGTAAATAGTTCTGTGATTTGGGTGTTCATGGTAGGTTGTTCTATTCTTATGTGAATTGCTTCAAGAATTTGTAATCTTCTTACATCTTGAGTTTTGTCTATTATACAGGTATATTTGTTCAACATTTCTCTCTTTAGGGTGATGTCATGGGCTTGTCTCATGTGATTCCTGGGGGCACTGGATTGAAGATGACAGGTCAAATGCCTCGTCAGCTTGGTTGACGTCATACCTATGTACTTAGATTGAAGGTTACATCCTTCGTGGGGGCAAGTGTACATGTATACAATGCTTGACTGCTGTAGAGGGTTCTCCATCAGCTTCAGGCTGTTTTTAATAAGGAGGTCGGTAGTCTTCTTTGTTTTATAGAATGTGATCAGGTCTATGTTTTGGTCAGGAATAGTGCTTTTTACTCCTTTACAAATTATTTCCTTCATTATTCTTTCTTCTTTTTTATGTTCACTATGCATAGTTGATTTGTAATATAATTTTATTGGACGTGTTGTGATTTCTGTACTAGGTTCAGGCTTGTACCATCAGTCCAGGTGTCTTCTTATAGCAGTGTTTATTTCCCTGTTGCTATATCCGTTGTTCACCAGTGCCTGAGTTATTCTTTCAAACTCTCTACTTACATTGCTCCATTCGGAGCAGTGTGTAAGCACTCGATGAATATAAGCATTGAGAACACTGGTTTTGTATCTTTGAGGGCACTCACTCTTACCGTTCAGGCATAACCCTATGTTGGTAGGTTTTGTATGTACAAAACCTACCAACATAGGATTATGTTGGATTATATTGTTCGAATCCAGGATTAGCTTGGATTCGAACCCATCATTGGTGTGGTGGTCACGGTACTGTGTACATTTAGGGATGATCCTGGATGGCATGGGTTCAAATCCTGGCCAGGTCAAATAGAGTTCTTAGTGATATAGTATATTCAGTATATATTCATGTAAATTAACACGTGATGAAAAATGTGATAAATGTGACTTCTCTCCTTCCTATATATACTGACTTGTAAATCCATCCTTCTGAAGGTGTATTATTAAATACAAACGTACTTAAGGAAATTCCTGTTTCACTTCTTTCTTCGTGGTCTTACTCTGTCATATATATAAAGTATATATATGGTGGAGAGGTATCTCTCCTCCATAACCTTCTTGCCTTGGTACTCCAAGACTCCGTATTGACACAACACTCTCATTTCCAGGATCCATGTGGAAGATGGCCAGAATGGCCACAAGGGGGTGGACCTGGTCTTTGATAATATCACCCGTAAGGACCGGGGAGTTTACACATGCTCTGCTAATGTTGATGGCATCGAGGAGTCCCAGTCTTTCAAGCTCTGTGTCTACAGTAAGTGTAGTTTGTCCATAGTAATATATTCATAGGTTAGAATAGGCTAATAGCTTGTATATGTACTCACCTAGTGGCACTTGTTTTGGAATGAGCTATGGCTCTTGTTTCTGCTACTTAACTCTTAACCCTCAAACCGCTAGGGGCCCAAATGGAATTCACACCCACAGACGCAACAAAAAAAAAATCCAAAAAATTCTTTCGTCTTGTAGAAGTGTTCATTTTTGTTCCCTGATCACGGAAAAAATAACAAAAAAAATCGTAGGTGGCATATTTTAGCTTCAATGGGGTAGAGAAGTGTGGCAAAAAGGGGCGTTGACAGAGCCTTTGCCAGATGAGGTCTACTCCGCTCGAGCTGTCAGGCGGCAGTTGCCACAAATATATTATTACCTAATTATTTCAATGTCTCTGATTGATTTTTTCTAAGTTTTTTTGCAGTAATATTATTCAATACAGTGAATTGTGGTATATTTATATAATAAAATGTGTGAACCATCACTGTACTCAAAATTATGGTGTGCATATTAGTGATTCAATTATTATGTTCATAAAACAATAAACAAATAGTTTTGCTGTTGTTGCACTATATACACAGGTTATATATAAGTATCTGCATGTTTTGTTCGCAATGAATTGCTAAGTTGGTCTTGGGAGTCAAAAAAGCAACGAGGAGTGACCGCCACACACCAGCGAGCCACTCACTGCCTCTCCCTCCCTCAACACCACCTCATTCGCCCTCATTCTCCGACCACAATACTGTTTTTGCATTTATTCACTATACACAGACGTTATATATATGTATTTACATGTTTTGTTCACCATAACTGTACATCTAAGCTTTTATGGTGAGTAAAGGCACAAAGACGTAGCTACTCACACAGTCGGCCGCCCTCAAGGCTAGACGCACTAATATTTCTCCTCCAACAATATTGTTTGTGGTGTTATTACGCTATATACACACATTATATATAAGTAGCTACCTGTTTTATTCACCATACATGTACAAATAAGCTGGTATGGTGCCCAAAGACCATAGTGGCCACCAGTAAACAACATGACTCCCTCCACACATTCTCTTGTGTCAACTACATTTACAAAACCCTGTTCTTAAATGCAAACCATGCTCTGAAACTCTCCCTGGACAGATGTAATAGGACCCATTATCACCACACCAGAAATAAATATCTCTTTGATATCCCCAGGGTCAAACTTAATCTGTGTAAACACTCTATGCAAATTAAGGGACCTAGTTTATGGAACTCACTCCCTAGTGAATTGAAAAACTGTAAAACTTTTGCCTTATTTAAAAGCAAAACCAAAAAGTACCTAACTTCATCTTCTTAGTTTCCTACACTGAGCTTTAAATTTGCTCTGTACCTAGTGTTACCCAATCTCCTAATTTTTATGTAATTTCAAACAACCTTATCATTGTGTTCATTGCTGTCTTCTTTTATGTGCTAGCCATATGCTGTATTGTGACTACCAATTTTTGTCAACTACCATTCAAGCTGTCATTGCAACCAATCTTATATTGTTTCTGCTGTATTATGCCTACCAATTTTTTTGTCAACTACCATTCAAGCTGTCATTGCAATCAATCTTAGCTACCTATGTGCTTTAATATACTGTACCTACAATTTTCTCTCATCTTTTTTTCATTTCATGTAATCTGTTATCATTTTTTGTCTATAATTTTGCAAGTATTTACCTCCTAAAAATTTTCTTAGATTAAGGACCTGCCCGAAACGCTGCGCGTGCTAGTGGCTTTACAAGACTGTAATTACCATATTTGTATCCTCACATTCCTTATGTACATTCTTGTATATGCATAAATAAATAAATAAATAAATAAATAAATAAATAAATAAATGATAAGTCGTGCAGACAACGCTCCTCCCTCACCAAAATGGCGGCTCCCAACCTACTCCTCTCACTGTTATCACACTCTATACACACGTTATATATAAGTATCTACATTTATGTTCACCATAGCGAACCACTAAGCTGTTATGGTGAGTGCAGTCAATAAATGGTGGCCACACACTGTCAGAGGACGACGCCACAACCCTCCCTCCACAGCCTTACTCCTCCCTACATGGAGCACAGCGCTAAATATCACCACAATCCTGCTATTATCAGAATCCTGGTCAGTTTTATCACAGTCAGGGGGGCTTCAGTAATACTATCACTGCTAAATAATAGCAGTATCATATATTTTATGGCATTTGTAGGCGATGCTGTGGTCACAAGCTGAACAGCGGTGCTGTGAGCTCATGCTGCGTGCGCCAGCCTTGGTGGCTTGCTCAATACTGACGCTCTAACACCCAAGAATGTTGGCCTGGATTTTTTTTCTTGGTTGCATCTGGCAACTATCGGTCATGGCCGTACTATAGCTGCCCCTATCCCAGGCAGGGCATTTAAATTATAGCGCTAGACAGGAAATCATATATATATGATGTGCGAGGTTTCGGTTTTGTCACTGATATCATATATATATATGATTTGCGTGGTTTAAGAGTTAATGGATCAATCTTTTTGATCAAGAGCCTTTATGACTTTTTGTTACTTCTAGGGAGGTTAACTTTTATTTGGTGATTGAGATTGTAAAGGCTCTATCCAATCTACATTTAAAGCTGTGAATGAAGTTTACCTCCACCACTTCTCTTCTTTGCACATTCCATTCGTTCACTATCCTGACAGTGAAAACAAAATTTGTATGTCTCAGTGGCTCATTTAGGTATTGAATTTCCATCTGTAATTACCTAAGTGTAGTTATGTAAGTGTAGTTACTGGATGACAGCTACAATCATGGTGTCTCTCTTTCTCCCACACTCAGTCAATCAATCGATTGTACAGGTAAGGGTGAGTGGGAAGTGGGGACAGATGGAAGAATAGTACTGGAGAGGAAACTTTATAGTTGTAGAGAGTAGAGCCAGGGCTTAACCCAGCAGCAGGTTGAGGATTCTTGGTTATTTGGTGTAGTATAGACGCACCAGAAAGTGAATAGGCTTGAGTTGTAGCCATAAGTCCATACCATACCTGATTATATATATATATATATATATATATATATATATATATATATATATATATATATATATATATATATATATATATATATATATATATATATATATATATAAATATATATATATATATAAATATATATATATATAAATATATATATATAAATATATATATATATAAATATATATATATATAAATATATATATATATAAATATATATATATATATAAATTTATATATATATAAATATATATATATATATATATATATATATATATATATATATATATATATATATATATAAATATATATATATATATATATATATATATATATATATATATATATATATATATATATATATATATATATATATATATATAAGCCTATACTTGCATAAACCACAAGTGAAGATTAACAATCTTTGGACAACACCCACCAGTGGGCCTTGAACCCAGAAAGCACAACTACCTTGTAGTTAGGTAGTTGTGCTTTCTGGGTTCGAGGCCCACTGGTGGGTGTTGTCCAAAGATTGTTAATCTTCACTTGTGGTTTATGCAAGTATAGACTTATAGCATGGACACGAGTTCTCTCACATTAACAGTGGATTGATGAAAAATGCAGAGTAACCTCTCACTTGTCTAGTGCCCTCGGAAAGTGGAGATATTTGAGGTGTATATATATCTCGAAGTCTCTAATTCTTTTGTAGGGTCTGATGGTGTAGTGGGTTAAGGCGTACTAGTTATGGCAGCTACTGGAAGGTAGTTGTACTTTCTGGGTTCGAGGCCCACTGGTGGGTGTTGTCCAAAGATTATATATATATATATATATATATATATATAATATTACTCACGTTGCTCCATTCGGAGCAGTGGGTAAGCGCTCGACGAATATAAGCATTGAGCCCAATGGAATCATTGCTTCCCTGAACGTCGAACCCCTATTTACCAACGTCCCAGTCGACACAACCATAGGAATGATACTGGACGGAGTATACAGAGACGAGAGCACCCCCAAATTAGACATACCTGAGCCACACTTGAAGAGTCTTCTTGAAGCATGTACAAAAGAAGCCCTTTTCATCAGTCCACAAGGAGACATGTTTCTACAAATAGATGGAGTAGCAATGGGCTCCCCCTTAGGAGTTTTATTTGCTAATTTTTATATGGGAACCATCAAAGACAGAGTCTTCAGTAGCAGACAAAAACCAACCATATATTGCCGTTATGTAGATGACATATTCGTAATAGTAAAAGACTCAGATGAACTAATTGATCTAAAAAGCCATCTAGAGAGAGAGTCAGTACTCCGATTTACACATGAAAATAGTGAAAATAACAGTCTGCCATTCTTGGATGTACTAATAACAAAAACAGGAACCTCTTTAAGCACCAACGTATATACTAAGCCCACCAACATAGGATTATGCCTGAACGGTAGAAGTGAGTGCCCCCAAAGATACAAAGCCAGTGTTCTCAATGCTTATATTCGTCGAGCGCTTACCCACTGCTCCGAATGGAGCAATGTGAGTAGAGAGTTTGAAAGAGTAACTCAGGTATGTTAACAACGGATATAGCAACGCGGAAATAAACGCTGCTATAAGAAGACACTTGGACCGATGGTATAATCCTGAACCTAGAACAGAAACCACAATACCTCCAATAAAATTATTTCTGCGGTTGGAAGAAAACGCTCACAGAGTGGGGGACTTATTTTGTTTTTATAATAATAATAATAATTAATTATTTATTAAATACAAATAATTAATTAATAATAATAATCATAATAAGTGATTAAATAATTGATAATCCTTAAATGAAGAAGCATAATAGCACATTTTAACGAATAAATAGATAATTAAAGTGGATAATTAATTATGGTGACTAATAATGATTAGTGAATAACCGTAAATTATTATACAGAAATAATATTAATGGATAGCCGTTATAATGATAATGTATTAAATCAAATACAGTGAAGTGACATCTCTAATTAGTAATTGAAAGTTGCATGATTGAATTTACGGTAATTCCAATTCTTGGTATTGTTGGCTTATCACTTTGGGGGTTCCGTCGGAGCACCCCCAATCCCGTGAGGGCCAGCGGCGCTGAACCCCCACCCCCAAAGGGCGAGCGGAAGCTGGCTGCTATAAGTAGTAACATGACTTTTCGCACCGTGGCCATAAGCGTGCCCGTATGCCCGGAGAGGCCATTAAAAAACAGTCAGGTTTCCCTGACTGAAAAAGGTACCATTCCGGGTCTACTAGGCAGATGCTGCTAACTGACGCAGCTCCCTTGGAGGGCCGACGGAGCGCCATCTTGACGAGCCATGTGGCATAGAGGGCCGGAGAGCCCACCAACCGTGATCCTGGGAGGAGTACATACTGCCGGGTTTGTACTCCATGCAGGGAGTGCTTTTCACCATGGCGAATGACTGGTCGATCCCGTGTACATCTTCGTCACAGGAGCCCGCCCTCACAGAGACCAGTCCTGGAAGGCTGGCCCCAGGGTGGGTGTGGGAAAGTGAATGCTGTCCACACCGAGGCCGACTCCCCAGGGTCGACCCCGTGTCGGTCGTTGTCGCTGTGGTGAGCCCCACGGATGTGGGGCGGAGGTGGCAGCTTAGAAGCATGTAGGTCGCCTCCCAGGATACCTCTCACGGCAGGCATGAGAGCAGTGGTCCGCCTTTCGGGCCCCACCGCATGTTCCTCGATCATCAATGGTTTTCCTCGTGCGCGTCCTATCGTGGATCTGGAAGTATTAAAAGCAGTAAGGGTGGGCAGAAGCTGGCATGCAGTGGTAACCTGAAAGGCAAAGGCACAGTTGTGGCGAACCCACCCCTAAGTGTACTGCTGGCAACTTAGGCTGCAAGAGTGGGGATGACTGGATGCGACACCTGTAATGAAAGGTAGGAATGGGTAGAATTGAATGAAGTCCCAAGCATAACTGAGTGGGGAGTAGCATAGAAGCCTAGTGATGGTACTGCCAGATACAATAAGTGCTAACTCCTGGAACAATCAGATGCCTCCTCTGCGGGAAACGAAGAGAAATAGTGAAATGTCAGCGTCTAGTAGTTAGTAGGCTCCAGTACGGCAATTATTAATAACAAGGCAAATTATAAGTCAATGTTAAAACACAGAGCAGACAGTGGACTGCAGGTGGCTCCAAATGACTGCATAGAGTGCAGCGATGTCCATATCGCTATGCAGTGGGTAAATACTAAATAATGCCAACAGGCCAAGGTAAGAGGATGTTAAGTGGGCATCGAACTGCGAAACCACTTACGCTCAAACAAGATAAATTAGAACTGTAAAGAAATTATTATTAAGAATGGAGAGAAAATGCGATCTTCCCTTCTTCTCCTGTGAAAATCCTCGGCTGGGACTCGCCATCTGGAGCCTCGGCAGCTGGACCATTGCAGCTGCGGCATCTTCGGTTGGACACCGCTAGATATCAACTTCAGCAGCTGGGACATCCTCGGCTGGATACCTCCTTCTGGAGCCTCAGCTGCTGGGTCATCGGCTGGTAACTCTTCAGCCGGAACACCAGGGACTGGGCCTCGATCAGTGGTCGTAACACTACCAGCTGGGCCATCAGCTGCTGGATCATCGGCATAGACCACGTCAGCCGGCACGTCAGCAGCTGGGTCTGGCCCCGAGAAACAAAACTAACAATATGTAATACGTAAATTAGAAAGGAATATAAAGAATGACAAATGTAAAGAAAATAAATCGTATATAAATAAAGAGGGCAACTGTGCGTGCTCAGCTGGAACACCACCAGCTGAGCCATTTGGCTGCTAGATTATCGGCGAGAAACTCCATCCGACGTAACATCAGCAGCCGGAACGTCGGCGGCTGGGGCAACTTCATGCCGGAATACCACCAACTGGAACATCAGTTGCTGGGTCCTCGGCTGGAACCTCGTCAGTCGGAACTTCAACAGCTGGGGCATACTATAATACGAATTAATTATTAACTAAAATAATTAATTGATAATAAAATCATAAGAAATGATTAATTACAAGGGCATGGTCAGCTGGAACACCACCGGCTGAGCCTTCGACTGCTGGATCATTGGCGGGAAACACATCCTCCGGAACATCAGCAGCTGGGACGGGACATTATCTGCTGTATCATCTGCTGGGGACCACATCAGCAGCTGGGCTTGGCCCCCTGGGGGCGTGCTCAGCTGGAACACCACCAGCTGGGCCATCAGCTGCTGGGTGATCGGCAACATCTAATAATAATAATACGTAATTATTAACAACAAAAAATTAATTAATAATAACTATCATAATAAATTATTCATCATAAGGGCATGCTCAGCTGGAACACCGCCAGCTGAGCCCGTGGCTGCAGGATCATCGGTGAGCACCACATCCGCCGGAACATCTGCAGTCGGGACGGGCCATTAGCTGCTGGATCATCGGCTGGGACCCCATCAGCCGGAACCTCAGCAGCTGGGCTTGGCCCCAGGGGCATGCTCAGCTGGAACACTGCCAGCTGAGCCTTTGGCTGCTGGATCATTGGCGGGAACTACATCCTCTGGAACATCAGCAGCCGGGATGGGCCATTAGCTGCTGGATCATCGGCAGGGACCACTTCAGCCGGAACTTCAGCAGCTGGGCCTGGCCCCAGGGGACATGCTCAGCTGGAACACCACCAGTTGGGCCATCAACTGCTGAGTCATCAGCAGGGACCACATCAGCCGCTGCTGGATCATCGGGAACCTCAGCAGCTGGGTCTGGTCCCAGGGCAGCTGTGCCATTAGCTGCTGGATCATCGGCAGGGACTACATCAGCCGGAACATCAGCAGCTGGGTCTGCCCGCAGGCAGGCAAACAAATGAGGGTTAAAAATTTATAACCAGAGTAAAATATAGGACTGTAAAGTCGCGTAAGAAGTAGTATGACCAATGCCTGAAACCACTTGCCCTGTTTAACATAAATCCATAAATAAATATGGACCATAAATAAATATGGTATAAATAAATATGGGGTAAATAAATATGGGATAAATAAATATGAGGGATGATAATAAACAGAGAAAAGTGAATAGACCTAACCAGACATAATGACTGATTAATAATTGAGACTTCATTTGTGTGTACTCCGACATTGCATCGGCACTTGCACTAGCTCCATCAACAATGTGCCACGACTCATACTCCCTAGTTGCATCTTAGCAGCACTGGCGCACTGCTCAGTTATGTTATACGACATCGAGTAATGTGGTATCGCAGTTTTCTCTATCCAATAAATAATAAGAACAGGTGGAGAACGATTATAATAGAGAATAATAAAGAATAATAACACTAAAAGATAACAATGATAAGGAATATTTGACAGGATTCGGCTGAATCGAATCTTCAGAACTGAAGTAATTCTTGACTTATTAAAGATGTTATAAGCATAAAGAAGACTTAATCTTTTCTTAAAGTACAGATTCTTAGTAACTGAAGCCTCAGCTGCTGGATCATCGGCTGGAACCTCGCCAGCCGAAACTTCAGCAGCTGGGTTAATAATTAATTATAATAAAGAATTAATAATAAAGAATAATAACAATGAAGAATAACAATAGTAAGGGTGATGTTCCAGCCAGTGAATAATAATCACTTGCGCACTGCTCAGTTATGTTATACGATATCGAGTAATGTGGTACAGCCGTTGTTCTCTATCCAATAATTAAGAATAGATTAATGATGATTATAATAAATAATAATAATAAATAATAATAACTATAAAGGATAAAAGGATAACAATAATAAAGAATAAATGGCTCCTGGGCACGGCACTGAGGGCGGGAAGGGCATGCTCAGCTGGAACACCGCCAACTGAGCCTTCGGCTGCTGGATCATTGGCAGGAACCACATCCGCTGGAACATCAGCAGCCGGGACGGGACATAGGGTGAGCCGGTCGGCCGAGCGGACAGCACGCTGGACTGTGATCCTGTGGTCCCGGGTTCGATCCCGGGCGCCAGCGAGAAACAATGGGCAGAGTTTCTTTCACCCTATGCCCTGTTACCTAGCAGTAAATAGGTACCTGGTGTTAGTCAGCTGCTTTCTGGGGGTGGAGACCTGGTTGAGGACCGGGCTGCGGGGACACTAAAGCCCTGAAATCATCTCAATTTCGAGGCGCCCACTAGGGCAAGGGGCGAAGGTGCGCCTAGGGCAAGCACGCCACTGAGCCTGGCCACGTGGGCGACACCACCAGATGCGGCGCCGCCCGCCCTCGTACGGAAGGGAGAGCCATGTGCCACACGGCGGGGTCCTTAGAGAGGGCAAATAAACCTGGGGGCCAGCTAGCTACTGCACGACCGGGGACAGGCGCTGGGCGCACACTGGACACTGGGGACATCCCTAACTAAAACAGGGCGCCCCCACACGCAGGCGTGGTGGGGAAACACAGGCAGGACTGTACCTTAGGATAATGGAGATGGGCCGGCTGCTCTGGAACGCCTATGGCTAACAATGTAAACTTCACTCAATCAGGAGCCCCGTGACAGTGCTGTCAAGCACTGTATACGTGAATATAATACTTGCATATAATACTTGCATATAACGCATTGCATATTTAAGCACTGTCAAGCAAAACTTGACATACATCTCATTCACTTCCTTGCCTAGCATCAAGTCTGTCCAATTATACTCACTAAAAAAATTTCTAAGGTCACCATAATGTCCTCTCCTGAAGTCTGGTTTTTCAACTGCTTCAACCACCTTATTTTCTTCCAGCTTATAACGCATTGCATACTTTATTCCCAAAAAGACATGGTCACTTTTACCCAAGGGAGGAAGGTACTGAATGTCAAATATCTCGTCCTCCTTCCTGGTAAATATCAAATCTAGCATGGAGGGCACGTCCTCTTCCCTCATCCTCGTAGCTTCTTTAACATGTTGATACAAGAATGTTTCCAGGATGAGGTCTACAAATTTACAGGTCCAAAAATCTTCTGTTTTAGCTTCATATGCTTCCCAGTCTATGGATTTCAAGTTGAAGTCACCGACTATCAACAGTCGTGATCTATCGTTATCCGCTCTCGCTATAATCTCTCTCATTATTGTTATAAGACCTTCACGTTTACTATCTAGCTCCTCCTTTGACCATGTGCTGCTTGGCGGTGGACTATATGCATTTATTATCATTAGTTTATCATCCTCATGGCAGATCTCTAGTGCTATTATGTCAACTTCTTGTGGATTGGCAGTCACTATTTCGTTCACCTTTAGGTATTCTTTTACCAGCACAGCAACGCCACCGCCTTTCCTAATTTTTCTGTCCCGTCTCCAAATTGAGTAGCCCCTTGGGAATATGACCTCATTTAAAATTACATCTTCAAGTTTTGTCTCCGTGAGTGCAACAATGTCTGGTGTTTGCAGCTGTATTACATCACTTAACTCCAGTATCTTCGATCTCACTCCATCTATGTTGGTGTATGCAATCTTCAGGAACTTGTTCCTTCTCTCCTTATTCTTCACTCTCCCTCTCTCTATTGATTTTGTTGGTTTGCCTTTATGTACCACTTTACTGGTTTGCCTACCCCTATCACTTTGTAGCAAAAAGAATTTATTTCTTCTTCATTCCTGCTCTCATTTAGATGTTTTGCCTCGGCGAGGTTCAGTTTCAGCTTCTCTCTATCTTCTTTTGAAAGATCTCGTCTTAACGACCACCCTTTCAGCACTGAAACGTGTGTTTCAGTGCTGGTGTTTTGCGCCCTTTTTTGTTCAAGTGCTTCGCCTCTCGCTCTTCTCCCTTGCTGTGGTATGTGCCCCTTCGCTCCGGGGGTGTCCTAGTTTCCAGTTGTGGGGAGGACGCCGAGGTTTACCCTGTGTCACACACATGTCCCTGTGTTACCCTTACTACACATAAGGGGAATACTGCCCGACCCCTCACAGTGTTCAAGAGAGAACTGGATAAGCACCTCCAAAGGATACCTGATCAACCAGGCTGTGACTCATACGTCAGGCTGCGAGCAGCCACGTCCAACAGCCTGGTTGATCAGTCCGGCAACCAGGAGGCCTGGTCGACGACTGGGCCGCGGGGACGCTAAGCCCCGGAAGCACCTCAAGGTAACCTCAAGGTAAGGTGTCATGGGTGTGGGCCGCCTCCTTCGCCTCTACCCTGCTCTCTTGCGGGTCTGACTGGGTCTGGCTCTGGCGTCTTCACCTGGCAGTGCTCCCAGGTTCTTCTGGGCACGGTTGAGTCGTGTCACGTTCGTGCCACCGTTCGCCAGGTGAATTTCTGCGGTCTGGCGTCTTTTGGCCGGGTGCTGGATGCGATGTTGTTTATGTACCTGTCTTTATTTAGGTATGTTTTTGTACGACTGAGACCGTTCGCACACCAGTGACTGCCCTTTTTTCAACCCTTCCTGTCCCACTCATGTGCATGTCCAACCCATGCTAGAGTCATTCAGAGGACCCACCTTTTTTCGTGTTATGAGGTAATTATCTAAGTGTAATTACCTATCTTGAGGTTACCTTGAGGTGCTTCCGGGGCTTAGCGTCCCCGCGGCCCGGTCGTCGACCAGGCCTCCTGGTTGCCGGACTGATCAACCAGGCTGTTGGACGCGGCTGCTCGCAGCTTGACGTACGAGTCACAGCCTGGTTGATCAGGTATCCTTTGGAGGTGCTTATCCAGTTCTCTCTTGAACACTGTGAGGGGTCGGCCAGTTATGCCCCTTATGTGTAGTGGAAGCGTGTTGAACAGTCTCGGACCTCTGATGTTGATAGAGTTCTCTCTCAGAGTACCAGTTGCACCTCTGTTTTTCAACGGGGGTATTCTGCACATCCTGCCATGTCTTCTGGTCTCATGTGATGTTATTTCTGTGTGCAGGTTTGGGACCAGCCCCTCTAATATTTTCCACATGTAAATTATTATGTACCTCTCCCGCCTGTGCTCAAGGGAGTACAGTTTTAGGCTCTTTAGTCGGTCCTAATAGTTTAGATGTTTTACTGAGTGGATTCTAGCAGTAAAGGATCTCTGCACGCTCTCCAGGTCAGTAATTTCTCCAGCTTTGAAAGGTGCTGTCATTGTGCAGCAGTACTCCACTCTAGAGAGCACAAGCGTTTTGAAAAGTATCATCATCGGTATAGCATCTCTAGTGTGAAAAGTTCTTGTTATCCAACCTGTCATTTTTCTTGCAGTTGTGACGGCTACTTTATTGTGTTCTTTAAAGGTAAGGTCTTCCGACATGAGTACACCCAGATCCTTTACATTGCCTTTTCGTTCTATGTTACGATTTGCCTGAGTTTTGTACGTGGTTTCCGTTTTTATATTTTCATTTTTTCCATAGCGCATGAGCTGGAACTTATCTTCGTTAAACACCATATTATTTTCTGTAGCCCATAGAAAGACCTGATCTACATCTGACTGGAGGTTCGCCGTGTCCTCTATGTTGCCTACTCTCATGAAGATCCTAGTGTCATCTGCAAAGGATGATACAGTGCTATAGGTTGTGTTCTTGTCTATGTCCGAAATGAGGATGAGAAAAAGTACTGGAGCAAGCACAGTACCCTGGGGGACTGAGCTCTTCACGGTTGATGGGCTGGATTTTATTTTGTTGACTATTACACATTGGGTTCTGTTGGTCAGGAAATTGTAGATCCATCTGCCTATTTTTCCGGTAATTCCTTTTGAACGCATTTTATGTGCAATAACACCATGGTCACATTTATCAAAAGCTTTTGCGAAATCTGTGTAAATTACATCCGCGTTATGTTTGTCTTCCATAGCATCTAATGCCATATCATAGTGGTCCAGCAACTGCGACAGGCAAGAGCGCCCTGTTCTGAAACCATGTTGTCCGGGGTTATGGAGTTGCTGTGATTCCATGTATTTTGTGATTTTACTTCTTAGCACTCTCTCAAAAATTTTTATGATGTGCGATGTTAGCGCTATCGGTCTGTAATTTTTTGCCTCTGCCTTATTTCCTCCTTTATGAAGTGGTGCTATCTCTGCTGTTTTTAGTATATCAGAAATAACACCAGTATCTAGGCTTTGTCTCCACAGAATGTGGAGGGCCTGCGATAGTGGTTTTTTACAGTTCTTTATGAATATGGAGTTCCAAGAATCCGGGCCTGGTGCAGAGTGCATAAGCATACTGTTTATGGCTTCTTCAAAATCCAGTGGGGATAGGGTGACGTCTGATATATGATTTGATGTTGGTATCGTATCCATGAAAAATTCATTTGGGTTATCAATCTTTAGTGTGTTTAATTAATGGCTCGCTGAAAACCGAGTCGTACTGCGTCCTCAGTAGCTCGCTCATTTCTTTGTTGTCATCGGTGAAAGTTCCATCTCCCTTTCGCAGGGGCCCGATACTAGATGTGGTATTTGATCTTGATTTTGCATAGGAGAAAAAATATTTCGGTTTTCTTTCTATTTCACTGATGGCCTTTTGCTCTCTTTGCCTCTCCTGGGTTCTGAATGGTTCTTGTAGCTTCCGTTCAATTGTTTCTATTGCTCTACCTAACCTTCTTCGCCGTTCTTGAGATAGGGTGCGACTCTCAAGTTGTTCCGCGATTCGTTTTCTTCGCCTATATAGGGAACGACGTTCCCATTCCAATCTGCATCTCTTCCTCTTTTTTCTTAGAGGTATGTGGTTTGAACATATTTCTAGTGCTACTGAGCTTATTTTTTCCAGGCACTGGTTCAGGTTTTCATTTCCTAGCTGTTCTTCCCAGTTTATTTCTGTGAAGTCCTGGTTTATTCGCTCCCAGTTTATCTGTTTATTATTGAAGTTGAATTTGCTGAAATCTCCTCCACCGGGAATCTGGACTGGTTTTGAAGGTCTACTCCCCATGGTTGTCATAACTTCAATTAAGTTGTGATCTGAGTAACAGGTATTTGTAATCATTATGTTCCTGATCAATTCATCATTATTAGTGAAAATGAGGTCCAGCGTGTTCTCCTTCCTAATTGGTTCTACTATTTGCTGGTTTAAGGCAAACCTGTCGCACATCCGTAGCAGGTCATTTGCATGTGCCTGTTCATTTAGGCTACTTCCTGGTATTCTTTCTGATATTACTGTATTAGCCAGGTGCTTCCATTTCAGGTGCCGTAGGTTGGAGTCCCCAAGCAGGATGATGTTCGGAGCTGGATTTGTGAGGTTTTCCAAGCAGTGTTCTATTTTCATTAGTTGGTCTTTAAACTGCTGAGGGTTTGCCTCCGGTGACTTATATACAAGGACAATAACTACATTCAGAATCTCTATTTTGATTATCAGCACTTCCACCATATCATTTGAGGTGTTTAGCAGCTCAGTACAGATGAGTGTGTCTTTGATGTAGAGGCTGACCCCACCCTGAAGCCGGTGTTTCCTATCACATCTGAAAAGATTGTACTCTGAGATCCATATTTCGCCATCATGGTAGTCCTTTGTGTGGGTTTCTGTTAGGGCTGCAAACACTGCATTTGCCTCATGAAGGAGACCATCTATAAATTGAACTTTGTTGGTTTTGCGTGTTTTTATACACTGGATGTTGGCAAATATGAATGATGTTATCGTGTTAGTGGAAGTGCTGGAAGCCTTACTTGGTGTTAATATCTGAAGCTCTGATAAGGAGGCCACTGTGTTTGCGTCCAGGGTGTGTCGTTTTGGAAGTGATTCGTCCAGTTTTGGTAGTAGGACGGGTGTTGTTTCTGCCCGAAACGCTTTGCGTAATAGTGGCTTTAGGCATTGTATGTACTAGCTCTATCTATAAAGCCAACAAACTTTGTAAAATCTCTTTATGTATGTACCTTTACCTAAATAAAAATTATTATTATTATTATTAATTATTATTGTCTGGTGTAGTACCTGTGTGCTTGTTGGTAATTTGAATTCCAGTCTTGTGGGTATCTCCGTTCCCCTCTGTAATCCTGTAGTGGTTCCATCTGACTGTTCCTCTCTCTCATATTTACTACTCTGTTTCTGCCTTCCTCTAAAAAATTTCCAGTAGTGTCATATTGATCTTCCCGTCTATAACACACTGTACCTCTCACATGGAATTCCGGACACTGAAGATTGTAGCATTTTTTGTCCCTAAATGAAAATTGACATAATTTAGGGTGGAAGTATCTACACCCTGTTCCAAAACGGCATGTACCCCTCGCCAACATGTTCCTGCATTTTCGAGGATGCAGAAAATGGCATTTTGCTCCTAATTTTCCATATTTGCATATTCCTTTAGCGTAGAATTTGCAAATGTGTTCCGGTTTTGCGTTTTTCAAGGTATTTATATCTGTGACTGTCTTGTCTACCTCTTTATTGGAGCCATCTCCGTTTTTCGTCCCAATTCCTTCATCTATGCACTCTGTCTCACTGTTGCTCTCATTGTTTATATTATCTGGCTCTGTAATATTGCTGTTATTTTGTACCACAATACCCTCTTCCTCCACATTACTGCTGCAGTTCTCTAAACTATCTGTTCCTGAGTTTTGGTCGTTATCCAATGTTGACTTTTCCCAGTCCGCATATATCACTGGTAACTTGTCTGTGAATGATAATCTCTGTGACTCGGGAATGTTTTTCATCAGTTTAGTTATGTTCTCTAACATTAATCTGTCATCTTTGCAAACCCAGTAAATTCCTTGCCTTTTTATGCATCCTGGAGCTAATTCTGTACAGCCCAGGTGGAATCTTATGTTACAGATGCAGCACGTTACGCCTGCATTTAGTTTTCCCAGTACTCCCGAACACTCGCCACACCTCTCCATTGTCTGGTGTATTGTGTTGTATTTGAGTCACTGTATGGATCACTTGTTGATGTCAGTCCTTTTAACTCTTTATAAAATTATATGTATATATATTTATATTGTTTAATATTTATAATATTACTGTATATGTATACCGTATATTAGTAATATTATGTATGTTATTTTGTTCAGACTTTATGGCAGGTACTTAGCGTAGGGTAGCGAAGCTGGTCCCCGGTGAATACAGGTGACCTCTTGTTGTCCCAGGTTGATGTCACCAGTTTCCAGTTACCCGATTTATAACTACTGATGCTGCCTCTTGCCACTATTCTATATTTCTAGTATTCTATATTTATAATATTCTATGCACGATTTTCCTTCACTTCCAACTTATATGTTGTTGTGATACCCGTTCCACTTCACTGTTCCACGAATCACCGTTCACTATTTTTTTCCTAATACACGCATGTACACAAAGCCTCGTTCCCTGGCTCACACGTGTCTCCCGTTTATTCTCTATTTAGCACAAAGTTCTATTGTTAATGACTATTTTCAATTTTCCAGTGGGTCACTATGCACTTTGTTATGTCTGTAATCAGTAATCCACGGCAGTAGTCCTAAAAATCCCGGTTAATGACACGAATAATGGTTAATGGTTAATGACCTAAGTGTTGTAGTAAGTGTAGTTACAGGATGAGAGCTACGCTCGTGGTGTCCCGTCTTCCCAGCACTCTTTGTCATATAACGCTTTGAAACTACTGACGGTCTTGGCCTCCACCACCTTCTCACTTAACTTGTTCCAACCGTCTACCACTCTATTTGCGAAGGTGAATTTTCTTATATTTCTTCGGCATTTGTGTTTAGCTAGTTTAAATCTATGACCTCTGTGGGGGTTGTGGTGTTGGTTCTGTCCTCACCTGGTAAGGCTCCTGGCTGTGCTTGCAGGGTTTGAGCTCTGGCTCTTGGGTCCCGCCTATCTGGTAGAACTTGCGGGATAGTACCAGTGGAGTGCAGTGGTGCTATAGGCACAATTGGGGAACACTGTATAACCATCAGAGGTCTGCGGTTGTTACACGACCTACTTGCGAGCATACGCCTTATTGCTGGTACGTCTGTGGACTTCCGGGGCACACTAGCCTGTTTTTTAATAGAAGTTCCGGCCCATCCTGTTTGTGGGGGGTATGTGGGCCTGCGGGCCGCTCCAAGCAGCTGCCTGGTGGGCCACCTTCTGGCCGGTCTAGCCTGGCCTCGGGCCAGGCTTGGGGTGTAAATGAGCTCCCAGTACCCCATCCAGCGGGTATCGAGCGGGGTTTCTCTGCCGTCGGTCGCCTGGTGTGCAGGTTTCTGGGCCTGCTGGGTTCTGTCGTGTCTCCGTTGGCCCTGTCTGGGGTCTGCCTGCTCCGTTCTCTGCCTTTGCAGAAGCGAGTTGCTATTTTCATGTTGCGGTGGTGCCTGTTGCTGCTACTGCACGTGTGCATTGGTACCGTGTTTCGCGGTGGCGTGTCCTTGTTCCTGTGTCCAGTTGTGGTGTGGCACTTTGCTGCTGTTTTGTGCCTAGAGTTTGCGTATGGGGGTTTGCTTGTTGTTTTTCGAGGTCATCGGGTTCCTGGTTTGGCCCTCTCATGTGCGTGGGGTTTTTCTGTCCCTGCCTGATTGTCCACCCCTGGTTGTTTTCCTGGGGTTTTTGTGCTTCTGCTCTTTCATCCTGCCTCTCCCCAGTCATTTTCCTGGCATCTTCTTTGGTCGGTTTTGCCTGCACTTGCTGCTATGATGGGGGACGTGGTTGGTTTCCACCGCTTCATTTCCTTGTGTGTTCCCTTGTTTCCTCCTCTGCTGCAGGGGTGTTCTGCATGTGTTCCTTGGCTTCTTGGGCGTTTTTTGGCCTGTGTCCTGTGGCGTGCTTCTTTGTCTTGGTCTGTTGCAGTTGCTCGTACCCCTTGGTTTGGGTATTGTTTCTGGCGGCAACCCTTCCGCCTTCTTTGGTTTCCTAGCTTGCCCTGCCGGTTGGTTTTTCAGGGTCTTGCGATGTCTCACGTCGGACCCGTTGTTTCTGTACTCCTGGCGGGCTTGCTTGCTTGCTTTGGGGAGTTTTTCTGTTCGGCAGACATTCCATCTCCTTGTGCCACCTGGGTTTCGTTGGTCACGCCCGAGATCTTCCCACGGCTCCGCCTTTTCCTGGGTTCGGAGGGGCCTTGTCGGGGCTGCTTACGTTCTGCCTCGCGGTCTCGCCTCTGGTTGGTGGTCGGGTGGCTTCGTGGTAGGTGTCCCACCTGCGGACTTCTATTGGCGGCAGTATGGGGTATTTTGGCGGTCCTTCCTTTTCCTGTCTCTTCTTAGGTGGTTACTCTTGTTAGCGTCGGCTTGGTTTTCTGGTGGGGGTTGGGGGCCGTCGTCTTGCCACATACTGTTGCCTCTTTTTGTGCGACGCTGGTGGAGCCGCTTCGGCTTGCTTTCGGTCTTGGTGTTGCTTCTGCACTGTTAGAAAGCTGTCTCATGAGTCGTTTCACCTCCAGCCTGTTCGTGCGCCGCTTGCACCATCCTGGTCTCTGGTCAGCGTAATCTGTCTTCTCCTCTTCTCCTCGGTTGGTAGTGCCCCTTTGGTTCCGGTTTGTTTTTTCGTCGGCTCTTTTTTTCCTTTTGGCATTTGCCTCTGGGGGTCGGGTCGCTGAGTTTTCTTGCTCCTTCGGTTTTTAGCGTTTTGGTTGTTCGGTGGCAGCAGTCTCCATCTTTTCTGGTGCGGGGTGGGGCTGCTGCGTTCTGGAGGGGTCCATGGTTTGTTGGTACTTCGTTGGTCGGGCCGGGGGTGTGTCGTGTTTTGTGTTCAGTGGCGGCCCTCCGCTGTTGTTTGCGTGCCACGGCGTCTGTGTCCGGTGCGCGTTTTGCATTGATCTGGTCCTGTTCTTCCCGGTTCATGGGTGATGGTGTCCCGGGTTGTCAGCCATGTTCTTGCGGCTAAATTGCCTGTGTTCTTCCCTCATGCCCGTGGCGTTCGTGGCTTCGCTGCTCTCGCTGCCGTCTGGGCAACGTGTCCTTGTGGTCTTTCGGGCATGGATCTTTGGTGTTCGTATGGGGGCCTTGCTGCTCATTGTTTTCGTGTTGTTCCCGGGATTTTTCGGGGCTGTGGCACCTTGGGTCGGCGTTTGTTGACAGTTGTCTCGCTTTCGTGGGGGGGGGGGGGTGTCTGCCTCCCGGTTCTGTCCCTTTGACTTTCCTCTGTTGGTAGTTAGCTCTGGGGAGCCGACGGGGCTCCCCCCAGAAAACCAGCGTTGAATGTAATGAAATGCCATTTTCTGGGTGAGACCCGGAGGCTCCCCGGCAACCCTCCCTTCCTCCGGTCAGCGGTTTTTCATGTGTTTTGACATCCAGCCTCAGAACTGATGGGTGGATAGCCGGCGTGGGAGGTCTGGGGCTCCCCATTACCACTCGCGGGGAGGAGGGAGCTGCGTAGACAGCGGCGCGGTGACGTGTGACGTCATACTAGTTTGCTTGTTTTCTATTGAGGAGTTCTATCCACTAGTTCGGCTTTAAGTAGCAAATTTCACCAGAATAGGGGTTTGTTTTGGAATGCTTACCTTTCTGGATGCTTGACCCGGTCGATGGCATACATAGAATGCTTCCAACCCACACAGGGGTTTCTATAGGCCATTGCTCTCCTTGCCTCTCTGAGGGGGCCAGGTTCTGGCCGTGGTCCCCAGTAGGCCCTAGAACTCCATACACATCACTGATGCCAAATTCTGACACTAGCATATCAGCCTGGTAAAGCTCCGGGAAGCCTCCGGGTCTCACCCAGAAAATGGCGTTTCATTATTTATTTATTTATTTATTTTTATTTATTTATGCATATACAAGAATGTACATAAGGAATGTGAGGATACAAATGTGGTAATTACAGTCTTGTAAAGCCACTAGCAAGTGCAGCGTTTCGATCAGGTCCTTAATCTAAGAAAATTTTAAGGAGGTAAATACTTGCAAAAATTATAGACAAAAAAATGATAACAGATTACATGAAATGAAAAAAAGATGAGAGAAAATTGTAGGTACAGTATATTAAAGCACATAGGTAGCTAAGATTGATTGCAATGACAGCTTGAATGGTAGTTGACAAAAATTGGTAGTCACAATACAGCATATGGCTAGCACATAAAAGAAGACAGCAATGAACACAATGATAAGGTTGTTTGATATTACATAAAAATTAGGAGATTGGGTAACACTAGGTACAGAGCAAATTTAAAGCTCAGTGTAGGAAACTAAGAAGATGAAGTTAGGTACTTTTTGGTTTTGCTTTTAAAAAAGGCAAAAGTTTTACAGTTTTTCAATTCACTAGGGAGTGAGTTCCATAGACTAGGTCCCTTAATTTGCATAGAGTGTTTACACAGATTAAGTTTGATCCTGGGGATATCAAAGAGATATTTATTTCTGGTGTGGTGATAATGGGTCCTATTACATCTGTCCAGAGAGAGTTTCAGAGCATGGTTTGCATTTAAGAACAGGGTTTTGTAAATGTAGTTGACACAAGAGAATGTGTGGAGGGAGTTAATATTTAGCAAGTTTAGGGATTTAAACAAGGGAGCTGAGTGTTGTCTGAAAGCAGAGTTAGTTATTATTCTGATAGCAGATTTTTGCTGTGTGATGATGGGCTTAAGGTGGTTTGCAGTGGTAGACCCCATGCACAGATACCATAATTAAGATAGGGGTAGATTAGTGCATAATATAGTGAGAGGAGAGCAGAGTTAGGAACATAATATCTGATTTTGGAGAGTATACCAACTGTCTTAGAGACTTTCTTAGTTATGTGTTGAATGTGGGTGCTGAAGTTGAGTCTCTTGTCTAGGAATAGGCCAAGAAACTTGCCATCATTTTTATTACTGATGTTAATGTTGTCTATCTGTAGCTGAATTGCATTTGATGATTTGCTTCCAGATAAGATGTAGTAAGTCTTTTCGATGTTTAATGTTAGTTTGTTCGTTGACATCCATAAGTGGACTCTTTTTAATTCATTATTCACAACATTATTTAGTGTATGTGGGTTGAGGTTTGAATAGATAAGAGTAGTATCGTCAGCAAACAGTATAGGTTTGAGAATATTAGAGACATTAGGCAGATCGTTTATATATATAAGAAATAGAAGAGGTCCTAAGATGCTGCCCTGTGGCACTCCAATGGTAATTGGTAGAGTGGAAGAAGTTGTATCATTGATGGTTTGATTGGTTTTATGATGGTTTTATCATTGATTGGTGTCTGTCACTAAGATAGGATCGGATGTAGTCAAGGGCAAGGCCTCAGATTCCATAATGCTGGAGTTTAAGTAAGAGGTAGTTGTGATTAACAGTATCAAAGGCTTTTCTTAGGTCAATGAAGAGTCCAATCGGAAACTCATTTTTGTCAAGAGCTGAGTAGATAACGTCAAGGAGACTAATTACATTCAACTCTGGTTTTTTGTCAACTACCATTCAAGCTGTCATTGCAATCAATCTGAGCTACCTATGTGCTTTAATATACCTTCAATTTTCTCTCATCCTTTATTTTTTTTCTTGCTTTGTACTGTTATCATTTTTTATAAATTTTGCAAGTATTTACCTACTTAAAATTTTCTTAGATTAACCCTCAAACCGCTAGGGGCCCAAATGGAATTCACACCCACAGGCGCAACAAACAAAAAAAAATCCAAAAAATTCTTTCGTCTTATAGAAGTGTTCATTTTTGTTCCCTGATCACGGAAAAAATAACAAAAAAAATCGTAGGTGGCATATTTTAGCCACAATAGGGTAGGGAAGTGTGGCAAAAAAGGGGCGTTGGCAGAGCCTTCGCCAGATGAGGTCTACTCTGCCCGAGCTGTCAGACGGCAGTTGCCACAAATATATTATTACCTAATTATTTCAATGTCTCTGATTGATTTTTTCTTAGTTTTTTTGCAATATTATTATTCCATACAGTGAATTGTGGTATATTTATATTATAAAATGTGTGAACCATCGCTGTACAGTACTCAAAATTATTGTGTGCATATTATTGATTCAATTATTATGTTCATAAAACAATAAACAAATAGTTTTGCTGTTGTTACACTATATACACAGGTTATATATAAGTATTTGCATGTTTTGTACACCATAACGAACTACTAAATTGGTCTTGTGAGTCAAAAAGCAACGAGGAGTGACCGCCAAACACCAGCGAGCCACTCACTGCCACTCCCTCCCTCAACACCACCTCACTCACCCTCATTCACCTACTACAATACTCTTTCTGTATTTATTCACTATACACAGACGTTATATATACGTATTTACATGTTTTGTTCACCATAACTGTACATCTAAGCTTGTATGGTGAGTAAAGGCCACAAAGACATAGCTACTCACACAGTCAGCTGATCGGCGGCCGCCCTCAAGGCCAGACGTACTAATATTTGTCCTTCAACAATACTGTTTGTGGTGTTATTACGCTATATACACACATTATATATAAATATCTACCTGTTTTATTCACCATACTTGTACAAGTAAACTGGTATGGTGCCCAAAGACTATTGTGGTCACCAGTAAACAACATGATAAGTCGTGCAGACGACGCCACCGCCCTCACCAAAATGGCGGCTCCCAACCTACTCCTCTTGCTGTTTATACCCTATATACACACGTTATATATAAGCATCTACATTTGTGTTCACCATATCGAACCGCTAAGCTGGTATGGTGAGTGCAGTCAATAAATGGTGGCCACACACAGTCAGAAGACGACACCAGAACCCTCCCTCGCACAGCCTTACGCTTCCCTCCATGGAGCACAGCGCTAAATATCGCCACAATCCTGCTATTATCAGAATCCTGGTCAGTTTTATCACAGTCAGGGGGCTTCAGTAATACTATCACTGCTAAATAATAGCAGTATCATGTATATTATGGTATTTGTAGGCGATGCTGTGGTCACAAGGTGAACAGCGGTGCTGTGAGCTCGTGCTCTGTGCACCAGCCTTGGTGGCTTGCTCAATACTGACGCTGTAACACCCAAGAATGTTGGCCTGGATTTTTTTTCTAGGTGGCATCTGGCAACTATCGGTCGTGGCTGTACTATAGCTGCCCCTATCCCAGGCAGGGAGTTTAAATTATAGCGCTAGACACGAAATCATATATAAATGATGTGCACGGTTTCGGTTTTGTCACTGATATCATTTATATATGATATGCGCGGTTTGAGGGTTAAGGACCTGCCCGAAATGCTGCGCGTAGTAGTGGCTTTACAAAATTGTAATTACTATGCCATGTATCCTCACAATCCCAATGTACCTTTTTGTATATATATAAATAAATAAATAAATAAGTAAAAAACAAATAAAAAAGATAGGAGTAAAGCTGCTTGTAGATTAGTTTTTCAAATATTTTTGACAAGTTAGGCAGGATTGATATAGGTCTGTAGTTGTTAACATCTGTGAGATCACCACATTTGTGGACAGGGGTTACTCTCGCTTTTTTTTAGAATATCTGGAAAGGTTTGGAGTTCAAGTGACTTCCTGAACAGCAATGCAATAGCAGGGGCTAAAGATCTGGAGGCTTTTTTGTAAATTAAAGTTGGTACCTCCTCAAGGGCACTAGACTTGGTTTTAAGGGAAAGGATTATCTCATTAACATGAGTGGAATTTGCAGGCTTTAGGTACAGAGACTGTGGATAGTAACCTGTAAGATTGTCCTTAACATCAGTACTGGAAGATTCTCAATGATATTGAGAATTCATGAATATCATTTGCAAGGGATGACCCAATGGAAGAGAAGAACCTATTGAACTCAATAGCAGAATCAGAGACTGAAAGCTGACCATTGTTATTGGACAGGAGTGTTGGTTTGTCATTTAAAATCTTCTTTGATCCCAATATTTGTGAAATTGTTCTCCAAGTTATTTTAATGTTGCTCTTTATTTTGGGTAAATTTATCTTCGTAGTATTTAGTTTTGGCTCGTCTAATTATTTTAGATAGCAATAACGAGTAATTCTTTGAGAATTCTTTGGAGATGGTTCCTAACCTATACTTTTTCTCAAGGTCATGTTTTTTTATTAACCCTCAAACCGCGCATATCATATATAAATGACATCAGTGACAAAACCGAAACCGCGCACATCATTTATATATGATTTCGTGTCTAGCGCTATAATTTAAACGCCCCGCTTGGGATAGGGGCAGCTATAGTACAGCCACAACCGATAGTTGCCAGATGCCACCTAGAAAAAAATCCAGGCCAACATTCGTGGGTGTTACAGCATCAGTATTGAGCAAGCCACCAAGGCTGGCACACGCAGCACGAGCTCACAGCACCGCTGTTCAGCTTGTGACCACAGCATCGCCTACAAATACCATAATATAAGTGATACTGCTATTATTTAGCAGAGATAGTATTACTGAAGCCCCCTGACTGATAAAACTGACCAGGATTCTGATAATAGCAGGATTGTGGTGATATTTAGCGCTGTGCTCCATGGAGGGAGGAGTAATGCTGTGGGAGGGAGGGTTGTGGCGTCGTTTTCTGACTCTGTGTGGCCACCATTTATTGACTGCACTCACCATACCAGCTTAGTGGTTCGCCATGGTGAACACAAATGTAGATACTTATATATAACGTGTGTATAGTGTGAGATAACAGCGAGAGGAGTAGGTTGGGAGCCGCCATTTTGGTGAGGGACGAGCGTCGTCTGCACGAATTTGCATGTTGTTTACTGATGGCCACTATGGTCTTTGGGCACCATACCAGCTTATTTGTTCAGGTATGGTGAATAAAACAGGTAGATACTTATATATAATGTGTGTATATAGGGGCCTCGTAGCCTGGTGGATAGCGCGCAGGACTCGTAATTCTGTGGCGCGGGTTCGATTCCCGCTCGAGGCAGAAACAAATGGGCGAAGTTTCTTTCACCCTGAATGCCCCTGTTACCTAGCAGTAAATAGGTACCTGGGAGTTAGTCAGCTGTCACGGGCTGCTTCCTGGGGGTGGAGGCCTGGTCGAGGACCGGGCCGCGGGGACACTAAAAAGCCCCGAAATCATCTCAAGATAACCTCAAGATAGCGTAATAACACCACAAACAATATTGTTGGAGGACAAATATTAGTGCGTCTGGCCTTGAGGGCGGCCGCCGATCAGCTGACTGTGTGAGTAGCTACGTCTTATGGCCTTTACTCACCATACAAGCTTAGATGTACAGTTATGGTGAACAAAACATGTAAATACGTATATATAACGTCTGTGTATAGTGAATAAATACAGAAAGAGTATTGTGGGAGGTAAATGAGGGTGAGTGAGGTGGTGTTGAGGGAGTGAGTGGCAGTGAGTGGCTCGCTGGTGTTTGGCGGTCACTCCTCGTTGCTTTTTGACTCACAAGACCAACTTAGTAGTTCGTTATGGTGTGCAAAACATGCAGATACTTATATATAACCTGTGTATATAGTGTAACAACAGCAAAACTATTTGTTTATTGTTTTATGAACATAATAATTGAATCACTAATATGCACACCATAATTTTGAATACAGCGATGGTTCACACATTTTATAATATAAATATACCACAATTCACTGTATGGAATAATATTATTGCAAAAAAACTAAGAAAAAATCAATCAGAGACATTGAAATAATTAGGTAATAATATATTTGTGGCAACTGCCGTCTGACAGCTCGGGCGGAGTAGACCTCGTCTGGCGAAGGCTCTGCCAACGTCCCTTTTTTGCCACACTTCCCTACCCTATTGCGGCTAAAATATGCCACCTATGATTTTTTTGTTATTTTTTCCGTGATCAGGGAACAAAAATGAACACTTCTATAAGACGAAAGAATTTTTTGGATTTTTTTTTTGTTGCGCCTGTGGGTGTGAATTCCATTTGGGCCCCTAGCGGTTTGAGGGTTAATGGATTTAAGTATTCCCTTTGTAAGCCAAGGATTGTTTAGCCTTTTGGTTGTGACTTGTTTTGTTAGCATAGGACAGTGGGTGTTATAAAGGCTGAGAGTTTTTTGAAGAAAAGATTGCACTGCTAGGTTGATGTCCCCTATGTTACCTAACTTGGACTCCCAGTTGACATTAGCAGGTGCAGGTATAAAATTGCCTATAGCAGTTTTATTGTGTAGCCTAAAGCTTAACTCCGTTGTCTCTAGGGGTGGTTTGTTAATGTTAGTTAAGAGAAATGTGGGGTAATGGTCTGTAGTGCTATCGAAGATTATACCTGAAGTAAGCGGAGAGGTTATGTTGGTCCAGATGTGATCTAGAGTCGTGGCAGTACTATCAGTGATTCTAGTAGGCCTAGTGATTAAGGGTATGAGGAAGCAGGAATTCATACATTTGAGGAAGCTAACAGTAGTATCGTGTTCAGGCTCGCAGAGCTCAATATTAAAGTCCCTTGCGATAATTAGATGGTTTTTGTTCAGTCTGTTATCTAGTATTAGATTTCTAAGGTTTGTTGAATTCGTTGTTGAATTCGGACACATCAGTGTTAGGAATTCTGTAGACTGCACCCACAGACAGGACAGACTCAGTACCCTTGACTCTGAAACTGGCAAAGATATACTCCCCAGAGCTGTCTCTAGTTCTAATTACTTTTAAGTATGTTAGTTCTTGGTGGTAGTAAAGAGCAGTACAACCACCTCTCTGAATTTGACGACAGTTGTAAATTGCTGAGTAGTTAGGCATGTTAAAGAGTTGAGTAGTATCCTCTTTTAACCACGTTTCAGTAAGTATAATAAAAGAGAATTTGCTGTCAATAGTTTCAATCAAGGCACTAACATCATCGAAGTGTTTACCTAGAGATCTAACGTTCAAGTTGATTACAGAGATATTATGATTGTGTTAATACATTGTTTACATCATGTGCTGTAAAATATCTGCAATTTTGATCATTAAAGTGATGATTGTCATAGATAGTGGATAAGAGGTTTAGTTCTGGGTCTATACTTATCTCCATAAAAAGGCTGGTTGTAGGAAAACAAGGCAAGAATGGCAATTACAAAAAATAATTTTGATATAAAAGGGGGGAAAAAATATATAAACAAGACTATACAAAACAAACACAAAATGAACAAAAAAAGAAAAATGAGGTAGATTGCTTACAAGTACTCTCAGGTACACTGTAAGTAATAATTTGCATTTTGAGACACGGAAAACCTGGGGTACAATGGAGTAAGGGGGTATGGCGAGGCTAGGCAACCTAGGTAATAAATGAAATCAAAGAAAAAAGTTGAATAATAAACATAGGCAAATTTAAGCTAATGATTATTAGCTATAAATAGATTAGTTATGATCATATAATTAATAAGACCTAAAGAAATATTAATGCACTCAATTAATTAAGTCCAATAAATGACTAGTAAAAATTAAATTAAAAATTAATCTAAAAAGTGAAACAAAGAGACTTAGGATACCTAGCCCGCACTAGGTGACAAGGGGAGTTAATTATGTTGACTCATTGAGTGTGATAATAAGGTGAGACAAACCACATTGGGAGAGGAAAGTGTTGAGGTTATCCTCATTAGCAATTGTAAACATTTTACCTACTGAAGTCTTTCTCACTTTAACCCTTAAATGGCGCATAGCTATATACCATTTGACACCCACAGGCGCATACAAAAAGAAAAAAAAAAAAATATTTTTTCTTCCTAACCTGTTAATTTATTTATTTATTTATTTATTTATGCATATACAAGAATGTACATAAGGAATGTGAGGATACAAATATGGTAATTACAGTCTTGTAAAGCCACTAGCATGCGCAGCGTTTCGGGCAGGTCCTTAATCTAAGAAAATTTTAAGGAGGTAAATACTTGCAAAATTTATAGACAAAAAAATGATAACAGATTACATGAAATGAAAAAAAAAAGAAGATGAGAGAAAATTGTAGGTACAGTATATTAAAGCACATAGGTAGTTAAGATTGATTGCAATGACAGCTTAAAATGGTAGTTGACAACAAATTGGTAGGCACAATACAGCAGAAACAATATAAGATTGATTGCAATGACAGCTTGAATGGTAGTTGACAAAATTGGTAGTCACAATACAGCATATGGCTAGCACATAAAAGAAGACAGCAATGAACACAATGATAAGGTTGTTTGATAATTACATAAAAATTAGGAGATTGGGTAACACTAGGTACAGAGCAAATTTAAAGCTCAGTGTAGGAAACTAAGAAGATGAAGTTAGGTACTTTTTGGTTTTGCTTTTAAATAAGGCAAAAGTTTTACAGTTTTTCAATTCACTAGGGAGTGAGTTCCATAGACTAGGTCCCTTAATTTGCATAGAGTGTTTACACAGATTAAGTTTGACCCTGGGGATATCAAAGAGATATTTATTTCTGGTGTGGTGATAATGGGTCCTATTACATCTGTCCAGGGAGAGTTTCAGAGCATGGTTTGCATTTAAGAACAGGGTTTTGTAAATGTAGTTGACACAAGAGAATGTGTGGAGGGAGTTAATATTTAGCAAGTTTAGGGATTTAAACAAGGGAGCTGAGTGTTGTCTGAAAGCAGAGTTAGTTATTATTCTGATAGCAGATTTTTGCTGTGTGATGATGGGCTTAAGGTGGTTTGCAGTGGTAGACCCCCATGCACAGATACCATAATTAAGATAGGGGTAGATTAGTGCATAATATAGTGAGAGGAGAGCAGAGTTAGGAACATAATATCTGATTTTGGAGAGTATACTAACTGTCTTAGAGACTTTCTTAGTTATGTGTTGAATGTGGGTGCTGAAGTTGAGTCTCTTGTCTAGGAATAGGCCAAGAAACTTGCCATCATTTTTATTACTGATGTTAATGTTGTCTATCTGTAGCTGAATTGCATTTGATGATTTGCTTCCAAATAAGATGTAAGTCTTTTCGATGTTTAATGTTAGTTTGTTCGTTGACATCCATAAGTGGACTTTTTTTAATTCATTATTCACAACATTATTTAGTGTTTGTGGGTTGATCAGTGAACACAAGAATTTGTGTTCACTGATCACGGGAAAAATAATAAAAAAATCGTAAGTGGCATATATTGTCCACTATAGGGCGGGGAATTCTGGCAAAAATCAGGCGCTGACTGAGCGTGCGTCCCAGGCGGTCTGTTGATCGCCAGCTGTCAGGTCGGAGTTTCCACAAAGAGATAATTACCTAATTATTTCAATGTCTCTGATTGATTTTTCGTAGTTTTTTTGCTGTAATATTATTCAATAGTGTGTAGTGTGATATATTTATATAATAAAATGAGTGAATCATCGCTGTACTCAAAAATATGGTGTGCATATTGTTGATTCAATTATGTTCATCAAACAGTGAACAAATACTTTGTCGGTTATTACACTATATACATAGGTTATATATAAGTATCTGCATGTTTTGTTCACCATAACGAACCACTAAGTTGGTATGCTGAGTGGCAGTGGCATTGGCAGGCAGTGACTGGCTGCCACTGGCTGCCACTCCCTCCCTCACCTCACCTCACCTGACTTGCCACCATTCTCCACCCACCATACTGTTTTTGCTTTTATATACAGATGTTATATATAAGTATTTACATGTTTTGTTCACCATAACTGTACATCTAAGCCTGTATGGTGAGTAAAGGCACAAAGACGAAGCTACTCACACAGTCAGCTGGTGGCGGCCACCCTCAAGGCCAGACGCACTAATATTTCTCCTACAACAATACTGTTTGTGGTGTTATTACACTATATACACACATTATATATAAATATCTACCTGTTTTATTCACCATACTTGTACAAGTAAACTGGTATGGTGCCCAAGGACTATCGTGGTCATCAGTAAACAACATGGTAAGTCCTGCAGATGACGCTCCTCCCTCACCAAAATGGCGGCTCCCATCGTCCTACTCTCGCTGTTATCTCACACTATACACACGTTATATATAAGTATCTACATTTGTGTTCACCATAGCGAACCACTAAGCTGGTATGGTGAGTGCAGTCAATAAAAGATGGCCACACACACTCAAAAGACAACGCCACCATCCTCCCTCCCACAGCATTACTCCTCCCTCCATTACGCACAGCGCCAAATATCACCACAATCCTGCTATTATCAGACCCCTGGTCAGTTTTATCACAGTCAGGGGTCTTCTGTAATAATATCATCGCTACATAATAGCATGAACAAGTATATTATGGCATTTTTAGGCGATGCTGTGGTCACAAGCAGAACAGCAGTGCTGTGAGTTGATGCTGCGTGCGTCAGGCTTGGTAGCTGACTCAATACTGAGGCCCCTAACACCCGGGAGTTTGGCCCACGATTTTTTTTTTAAATGGCGTCTGTTTACAAGAGCCCTGATGAAGGTGTGGTGAACCCCGTGTATCCGCGGGCCGTCTAACCCTTAACATGCTCGGGGTTTAATATCCTGTCATCCCCACAGGCACATGTCATTTTGAAAAAAAAAAAAATTATTTTTTCTTCCTAACCTGTAATTTGTGTTCACTGATCACGGGAAAAATAATAAAAAAATCGTAAGTTACATATATTGCCCGCTATAGGGCGGGGAAGTCTGGCAAATTATAGGCGCTGACTCAGCATGCGTCCCAGCAGGTCTATTGCTCGCCAGCTGTCAGGCCGGAGTTGCCACAAAGAGATAATTACCAAATTATTTCAATGTCTCCGATTGATTTTTCATAGGTTTTTTGCTGTAATATTATTCAATAGTTTGTAGTTTGATATATTTATATAATAAAATGAGTGAATCATTGCTGTACTCAAAAATATAATGTGCATATTTTTTATTCAATTATGTTCATCAATCAGTGAACAAATACTTTGTCGGTTATTACACTATAAGCACAGGTTATATATAAGTATCTGCATGTTTTGTTCACTATAACGAACCACTAAGTAGCTATTATGAGTCAAAAAGTAACGAGGAGTGACCGCCGTGTACCAGCCAGCCACTCCCGCCCTCCCTCCAGTCATCTGACTCACCCACATTCTCCTCCCACAATAATGTTTTTGCTATAATTCACTATATACAGACGTTATATATAAGTATCTACATGTTTTGTTCACCATAACTGTACATCTAAGCTTGTATGGTGAGTAAAGGCACAAGGACGTAGGACCTCACACAGTCAGCTGATGGCTGCCGCCCTCAAGGCCAGACGCACTAATATTTCTCCTCCAACAATACTGTGTGGTGTTATTACGCTATATACACACATTATATATAAATATCTACCTGTTTTGTTCACCATACTTGTACAAATATACTGGTATGGTGCCCAAAGACCATCGTGGTAACCAGTAAACAACACCGTCGTCTGCACGGTGGCGTCGTGCAGACGACGCCACCGCCCTCACCAAAATGGCGGCTCCAAACCTTCTCTTGCTGTTTATACCCTCTATACACACGTTATATATAAGTATCTACATTTGTGTTCATCATAGCGAACCACTAAGCTGGTATGGTGAGTGCAGTCAATAAAAGATGGCCACACAGAGTCAGAAGACAACGCCACCACCCTCCCTCCCACAGCATTACTCCTCCCTCCATGGAGCACAGCGCTAAATATCACCACAATCCTGCTTTTATCAGAACCCTGGTCAGTTTTATCACAGTCAGGGGTCTTCTGTAATAATATCATCGCTACATAATAGCATGAACAAGTATATTTTGGCATTTTTAGGCGATGCTGTGGTCATAAGCTGAACAGCAGTGCTGTTAGCTCATGCTGTGTGCATCAGGCTTGGTTGCTCACTCAATACTGAGGCCAATAACACCTGAGAGTTTGGCCCACGATTTTTTTAAAAAATGGAGAATTTTTACAAGAGCCCTAATGAAGGTGTGGTGAACCCCCGTGTATCCACGGGCCGTTTAAATCTTGCGTAATACTCCAACACATCATATAACGTGATGCGCAGTTGACTGGAACAACGTCCAACACGTCATATGACGTGATGCGCACTTTAAGGGTTAAATACAAGAGTTTTACATTCTTGTAAAGCCACTAGTACGCATAGCGTTTCGGGCAGGTCCTTAACCCTAATTTCCCCGGAATACGACCCCGCCGAATCGTTTAACAACCAGGTACCCATTCACTGCTGGGTGAACAGAGGCTACAGTTAAGGATTGGCGCCCAGTCAATCCTCCCCGGCCAGGATTCGAACCCAAGGCAAGGCGCTTGCGAAACGCCAGGCGAGTATCTTACCACTGCGCCACGGAGACTGCTAAAATCTTGCGTAGTACTCCAACACATCATATGACGTGATGTGCAGTTGACTGGAACAACGTCCAACACGTCATATGACGTGATGCGCACTTTATTGGTTAAAGCACATATGTAGCTAAGATTGATTGCAATGACAGCTTGATTGGTAGTTGACAAAAATTGGTAGGCACATTACAGCATATGGCTAGCACATAAAAGAAGACAGCAATGAACACAATGATAAGGTTGTTTGGGTTAAATACATAAAAATTAGGAGATTGGTAACACTAGGTACAGAGCAAATTTAAAGCTCAGTGTAGGAAACTAAGAAGATGAAATTAGGTACTTTTTGGTTTTGCTTTTAAATAAGGCAAAAGTTTTACAGTTTTTCAATTCACTAGGGAGTGAGTTCCATAGACTAGGTCCCTTAATTTGCATAGAGTGTTTACACACATTAAGTTTGACCCTGGGGATATCAAAGAGATATTTATTTCTGGTGTGGTGATAATGGGTCTTATTACATCTGTCTAGGGAGAGTTTCAGAGCATGGTTTGTATTTAAGAACAGGGTTTTGTAAATGTAGTTGACACAGGAGAATGTGTGGAGGGAGTTAATATTTAGCAAGTTTAGGGATTTAAACAAGGGAGCTGAGTGTTGTCTGAAAGCAGAGTTAGTTATTAATTCTGATAGCAGATTTTTGCTGCGTGATGATGGGCTTAAGGTGGTTTGCAGTGGTAGACCCCCATGCACAGATACCATAATTAAGATAGGGGTAGATTAGTGCATAATATAGTGAGAGGAGAGCAGAGTTAGGAACATAATATCTGATTTTGGAGAGTATACTAACTGTCTTAGAGACTTTCTTAGTTATGTGTTGAATGTAGGTGCTGAAGTTGAGTCTCTTGTCTAGGAATAGGCCAAGAAACTTGCCATCATTTTTATTACTGATGTTAATGTTGTCTATCTGTAGCTGAATTGCATTTGATGATTTGCTTCCAGATAAGATGTAGTAAGTCTTTTCGATGTTTAATGTTAGTTTGTTCGTTGACATCCATAAGTGGACTTTTTTTAATTCATTATTCACAACATTATTTAGTGTATGTGGGTTGAGGTCTGAATAGATAAGGGGTAGTATCATCAGCAAACAATATAGGTTTGAGAATATTAGAGACATTAAGCATCTAATCCAATTTATGTTCCAGAGCGACTGGACTTCCAGGACACCCTGGCAGTCCAGTTTCTAGAGGAAGGTTTGTCTTCAGAGCTCCACTGTGATGTCGATGGCGACCCCACTCCCAGGGTCAGCTGGCGTGTCCGGGAAAGGAAGATTGCCAATGGTAGGTTAAAGCAGGAAGCACTATCTTTAAAGGGTAAGATATTTAAGCAGGAAGAAAGGTCTGCAATGGTAAGATATTGAAGCGGAAAGGTATTCCAGGATAAGATGTTGAAGCAGGTGATAAGGAAAGTCCACAATGGTAAGATGAAGATGCAGGATGGAAGGTTTTCCATGGTAAGAGGTAGTAGGAAGGTAGGTCCACCAGGGTAAGAATTTAACTCTCAAACCGCTAGGGGCCCAAATTTATTTATTTATTTATTTATTTATGCATATACAAGAATGTACATAAGGAATGTGAGGATACAATTATGGTAATTACAGTCTTGTAAAGCCACTAGCACGCGCAGCGTTTCGGGCAGGTCCTTAATCTAAGAAAATTTTAAGGAGGTAAATACTTGCAAAATTTATAGACAAAAAAATGATAACAGATTACATGGAATGAAAAAAAAAAAGATGAGAGAAAATTATAGGTACAGTATATTAAAGCACATAGGTAGCTATGATTGATTGCAATGACAGCTTAAAATGGTAGTTGACAACAAATTGGTAGGCACAATACAGCAGAAACAATATAAGATTGATTGCAATGACAGCTTGAATGGTAGTTGACAAAAATTGGTAGTCACAATACAGCATATGGCTAGCACATAAAAGAAGACAGCAATGAACACAATGATAAGGTTGTTTGATATTACATAAAAATTATGAGATTGGGTACCACTAGGTACAGAGCAAATTTAAAGCTCAGTGTAGGAAACTAAATAGATGAAGTTAGGTACTTTTTGGTTTTGCTTTTAAATAAGGCAAAAGTTTTACAGTTTTTCAATTCACTAGGGAGTGAGTTCCATAGACTAGGTCCCTTAATTTGCATAGAGTGTTTACACAGATTAAGTTTGACCCTGGGGATATCAAAGAGATATTTATTTCTGGTGTGGTGATAATGGGTCCTATTACATCTGTCCAGGGAGAGTTTCAGAGCATGGTTTGCATTTAAGAACAGGGTTTTGTAAATGTAGTTGACACAAGAGAATGTGTGGAGGGAGTTAATATTTAGCAAGTTTAGAGATTTAAACAAGGGAGCTGAGTGTTGTCTGAAAGCAGAGTTAGTTATTATTCTGATAGCAGATTTTTGCTGTGTGATGATGGGCTTAAGGTGGTTTGCAGTGGTAGACCCCCATGCACAGATACCATAATTAAGATAGGGGTAGATTAGTGCATAATATAGTGAGAGGAGAGCAGAGTTAGGAACATAATATCTGATTTTGGAGAGTATACCAACTGTCTTAGAGACTTTCTTAGTTATGTGTTGAATGTGGGTGCTGAAGTTGAGTCTCTTGTCTAGGAATAGGCCAAGAAACTTGCCATCATTTTTATTACTGATGTTAATGTTGTCTATCTGTAGCTGAATTGCATTTGATGATTTGCTTCCAAATAAGATGTAGTAAGTCTTTTCGATGTTTAATGTTAGTTTGTTCGTTGACATCCATAAGTGGACTTTTTTTAATTCATTATTCACAACATTATTTAGTGTATGTGGGTTGAGGTTTGAGTAGATAAGGGTAGTATCGTCAGCAAACAATATAGGTTTGAGAATATTAGAGACATTAGGCAGATCGTTTATATATATAAGAAATAGAAGAGGTCCTAAGATGCTGCCCTGTGGCACTCCAACGGTAATTGGTAGAGTGGAAGAAGTTGTATCATTGATGGTTACATATTGGTGTCTGTCACTAAGATAGGATCGGATGTAGTCAAGGGCAAGGCCTCGGATTCCATAATGCTGGAGTTTAAGTAAGAGGTAGTTGTGATTAACAGTATCAAAGGCTTTTCTTAGGTCAATGAAGAGTCCAATCGGAAACTCATTTTTGTCAAGGGCTGAGTAGATAATGTCAAGGAGACTAATGATTGCATCATTGGTACTCTTTTGGGACCGGAAGCCAAACTGGCAGGGGCTGAGTATGTCGAATTTTACGAGGTAGGAATAGAGCTGTTTGTAAATAATTTTTTCAAATATTTTTGATAGAATGGGTAGATTTGATATTGGTCTATAATTGTTTATGTCCGCCGGATTGCCTCCTTTATGGACTGGCGTTACTCTTGCTTTTTTGAGGATATCAGGGAAGGTGTGACACTCTATAGATTTGTTGAACAGTAGTGCTATGGGTGGGGCAAGGGCATGGGAGGCTCTCTTGTACACAATGGACGGAATTTCACTGGTGTTCCCTGCCTTGGTTTTTAGAGAGTGTATGATGGACACAACATCTGTTGGGCTGACTGGTGAAAGGAGAAGAGAGTTTGGATAGCTGCCTGAGAGATATGTGTTAATATGTGTCTGAGTCTGTGGGATTTTACTGGCAAGATTAGCACCAACCGATGAAAAGAAACTATTAAATTCATTTGCCATTTCTAAATCAGTTGACGGTATATCCCCATCCTTGTAGAGTTTTATTTGGTTATGTGAGTGTTGTTTAGTTCCTAGGATACTAGAGATAGTTTTCCAAGTGTTTTTCATGTTGCCTTTTGCTTCATTGAATCTATTCACATAATATGCAAGTTTTGCCTTTCTTATGATACTGGTAAGCATTGATGAGTACCTTTTAGCTACTTCCTTTGAAACTAGGCCAATCCTAACTTTCTTTTCATATTCATGTTTCTTGTTGATTGAGTTGAGAATGCCACTTGTGAGCCATGGATTGTTTAATCTTTTGTCAGTTACTTGCTTTGTAAGAAGGGGACAATGAAGGTTGTAGAGGCTTAGAGTTTTGGAGAGGAAGAGGTTAGCTAATGAATTTATATCATGGGTATTATTGAATTCAGAATCCCAGTTAATATTGTGAAGTGCCTCTGTAAGATTGTCTAAAGCTGATTCACTGTGTAGCCTAAATGAAAGTTTCTTGCTTTTTGGTGGTGTTATGTCCATGTTCGCTATGAGAAAGGTAGGATAGTGGTCAGTTGTTCTGTCGTAGATTATACCAGATACAAGGGGAGCTGTTATGTTTGTCCATATGTGGTCCAAGGTAGTGGCTGATGTTTGAGTGACTCGGGTAGGTTTGGTGATAGTGGGGATTAGCATACAGGAGTTCATGCTGTTAAGGAAATAGTCAACTTGAGAGCAGTTTTGTTGACCCAGGTCAGTATTAAAGTCTCCTCCCAGAATGATGTGGTTTTTGTTGAGATTGTTGTTTATAATAAGATTCCTTAGGTTGTCTGAGAAAGAAGCTATGTTAGTATTAGGAAATCTATAGATGGCTCCAATAGTCAAAGAGGATTTAAGGGATTTAATTGTAAACTGAGCAAAAGTATATTCACAGTAGTCATCTCTGTCACTAATAACACTGTTGCAGATAAATGTATCTCTGTAATATATAGCTGTGCCACCACCTTTTTTATTAGGCCTACAGTTATGAATGGCTTTATAACCAGCTAAGTTGTAGAGTTGGGTATAGTCTTTATTTAGCCAAGTTTCTGTTAAAATAATGAACGATAGGTTAGTACCTAGTGCTGTGAGTAGTGCATTTAAATCGTCAAAATGTTTACCAAGTGATCTAACATTTTGGTTGTAAACTGATAGACAGGTGCTATTTTGGAGTTTGTTTTTAGCCTGGTGTGCTGTGAAATACTTACAATAATGATGATCAATGTGCTGGTTGGTATAGATATGAGACAGAAGATTTTGATCAGGATCAATATCAGTGTGCATAGAGATGCAGAGGGATCACGATACAAGATACACGATAAAGCAAAACACAAGAATAAGAGCAGATACAATAAAATAGTACAGTAACAATTTAGAAGTAAAATAAAGATCCAATAGATAGCCAGGGAGGACACAGAAGTTACATAAAATAAAACACAAAAAATCAGTAGAGACTGACAATATAAATGTAAAATAAAAAATAATAAGAAAAATAATAATCATAAAAAAAAAATGATCTTGAAGATAATTAGCTTAGTAATGGTTAATTAACAGGGTAATAAAAAGCCCTAGGTTTAGTGACAAGGGGATTAACTAAGAACAAATAATTAAGAGTATAAAACAGGCAAAGATGACAAACAAAAAATAAAGTAAAAATTAAAATAAAAATAAAAATAAACACCTTTGGAAAGGAAAGGCAGAGCTTAAGTACACTTTGGTTGTATGTGAGACTACAAATTATGTTCTGGTTATTCAGCTGATATCCCACAGTCATCCAGGAAAGAAGTGAGGTGTGCTTCAGTGGTTATGACATAAGTTTTTCCAGAGTCAGTCTTCCTAGCTATTATTTTACCATCGCGCACAAAACAATGTTTAATAGCAGTGGATCTATTGCGAATTCCACGTAGTTTAAATAAGAGATTTTGTCTGAATCTGGTAAGACATTCGTTCACATAAACCTTGGATTGGATTTCAAAATGGATTTTTTGAAATTTCAATCATTTCAATAAACAAATGGATTTCACACCCACAGGCGCAAAAAAAAATAAATCCAAAAATTCTTTTGTCTTATAGAAGTGTTCATTTTTGTTCCCTGATCACGGAAAAAATAACAAAAAAATCGTGGATGGCATATTTTAGCCGCAATAGGGTAGGGAAGTGTTGCAAAAAAGGGGCGTTGACAGAGCCTTCGCCAGACGAGGTCTACTCCGCCTGAGCTGTTAGGCGGCAGTTGCCACAAATATATTATTACCTAATTATTTCAATGTCTCTGATTTTTTCGTAGTTTTTTGCAGTAATATTATTCAATACAGTGAATTGTGATATATTTATATAATAAAATGTGTGAACCATTGCTGTACTCAAAATTATAGTGTGCATATTAGTGATTCAATTATTATGTTCATAAAACAATAAACAAATAGTTTTGCTGTTGTTACACTATATACACAGGTTATATATACGTATTTGCATGTTTTGTTCACCATAACGAACCACTAAGTTAATATTGTGAGTCAAAAAGCAACGAGGAGTGACCACCACACCAGCCAGCCACTCCCTCCCTCAACAACACCTCACTCGCCCTCATTCTTCTCCCACAATACTGTTTTTGCATTTATTTACTATACACAGACGTTATATATATATATAGGTATTTACATGATTTGTTCACCATAACCGTACATCTAAGCTTGTATGGTGAGTAAAGGCACAAAGACGTAGCTACTCACACACTCAGCTGGTCGGCGGCCGCCCTCAAGGCCAGACACACTAATATTTCTTCGCCCAACAATATTGTTTGTGGTGTTATTACGCTATGTACACACATTATATATAAGTATCTACCCGTTTTATTCACCATACCTGTACAAATAAGCTGGTATGGTGCCCAAAGATCATAGTGGCCACCAGTACACAACATGGTAAGTCGTGCAGACGACGCACCTCCCTCACCAAAATGGCGGCTCCCAACCTACTCCTCTTGCTGTTATCACACTCTATACACACGTTATATATAAGTGTCTACATTTGTGTTCACCATAGTGAACCACTAAGCTGGTATGGTGAGTGCAGTCAATAAAAGGTGGCCACACACAGTCAAAAGACAACGCCACCACCCTCCCTCCCACAGCATTACTCCTCCCTCCACGGAGCACAGCACTAAATATCACCACAATCCTGCTATTATCAGAATCCTGGTCAGTTTTATCACAGTCAGGGGTCTTCTATAATACTATCATCAGTAAATAATAGCAGTATCATATATATTATGACATTTGTAGGCGATGCTGTGGTCAAAAGCTGAACAGTGGTGCTGTGAGCTTGTGCTACGTGCGCCAGCCTTGGTGGCTTGCTCAATACTGATGCTCTAACACCCAAGATTGTTGGCCTGGAGTTTTTTCTAGGTGGCATCTGGCAACTATCGGTCGTGGCTGTACTATAGTGGGGGCCGCTATAGTGTGCATATTCTAGGCGGGGCGTTTAAATTATAGCGCTAGACACGAAATCATATATAAATGATGTGCGCGGTTTTGGTTTTGTCACAGATATCATATATATATGATATGTGCGGTTTGAGGGTTAAAGCATAATGAAAGATCTTCAAGGTAAGTTATCAAGATATTTTATATCCATATACAGTATACTTTAATTTAATCAAATAGTGATATTTTGTATATCTGCTATCACAAATAATAAACATGCCCCAAACCTCTTTAACCCTTGGGCCACTAAGGGCCATTTTTCCTTCAACACCCACAGGCACAACAACAGCAACAAAAATATAAAATATTCTTTCGACTTATAAAAATGTTTGTGTCCCCTGATCACAGGAAAAAAAATCGTAGGCATATTTTGGGCGCAATAAGGTGGGAAAGTCTGGCAAAAAAGGTGTTGACAGAGCAGTCGCCTGATGAGGTTTGCTCCGCCCGTCAGGCGAGGGTTAAAACAAAGATATTATTACCTAATTATTTCAATGTCTCTGATTTATTCTTTGTTTTTTTTTGCAGTAATATTATTCAATAGTGTGTATTGTGATATATTTATATAATAAAATGTCGAAACATCACTGTACTCAAAATTATTGTGTTCATATTAGTGATTCAATTAATATGTTCATAAAACAATAAACAAATAGTTTTGCTGTTATTACACTATATACACATATTATATATGCGTATCTGCATGTTTTGTTAACCATAACGAACCATTGAGTTGGTATTGAGTCAAAAGCAATGAAGAGTGACCTTCGCTCACCAGCTAGCCAGCTACTCGCCACCACTTCCTCACTCGCCAACATACTCCTCCAACCGTACTGTTTTTGCTTTTATTTACTGTACACAGATGTTAAATATAAGTATCTACATGTTTTGTTCACCATAACTGTGCATCTAAGCTTGTATGGAAAATTCAAGCAATAAGAGACATAGCTCTTGCTCTTGCTGCTCTTGCAGTCTCCGAGGTGTAGTGGTAAGACACTCGCCTGGCGTTCCGCGAGCGCTATGTCATGGGTTCGTATCCTGGCCGGGGAGGATTTACTGGGCGCAAATCCTTAACTGTAGCCTCTGTTTAACGCAACAGTAAAATGTGTACTTGGATGAAAAAACGATTCTTCGCGGCAGGGGATCGTATTCCAGGGACCATAGGATTAAGGACTTGCCCGAAACGCTACGCGTACTAGTGGCTGTACAAGAATGTAACAACTCTTGTATATATCTCAAAAAAAAAAAAAAAAGCTGCATACACAGCTGGTGGCTGCCTCCCTCACTGGTTCAAGGCCAAGCGCACTAATATTTCTCCTCCAACAATACGGTTTGTGGTGTTATTACACTATATACACACATTATATACAAGTATCTACATGTTTTATTCACCATACCTGTACAAATAAGCTGGTATGGTGCCCAAAGACTATAATGGCCACCAGTAAACAACATGACATGTCATGCAGACGACGCACCTCCCTCTCCAAAATGGCGGCTTCCAACATACTCCTATTGCTGTTATTACACTCTATACACATGTTATATATAAGTATCTACATTTGTGTTCACCATAGTGAACCACTAAGCCGGTATGGTAAGTCCAGTCAATAAAAGGTGGCCACACAATCAGAAGACGAAGCTACGACCCTCCTTCCCTTAGCATTTCTCATCCCACAATGGAGCACAGCACTAAATATTGCCACAATCATGCTATTATGAGGCTCCTGGTCAGTTTTATCACAGTCAAGGGTCTTCTGTAATACTATCATCGCTAAATAATAGCAGTTTTTTAGACGATGCTGTGGTCACAAGCTGAACAGTGGTGTTGTGAGCTCATGCTGCATGCGCTAGCCTTGGTGGCTCGCTCAGTATTGACGCTCTCACACCCAGGAATGTTGGCCATGATTTTTTTTTCTCGGTGGCATCTGCCAACTATCGGTCGTTTCTGCACTATAGCTGCCCCCTATTTCATGCTGGGTGTTTAAATTAAAGCGCTAGACACTAAAACAGCTATTAATGTATTGCGCGATATCGGTAATGTTACTCAAATCATCTATATATGTATTGCACGGCCTAAGGGTTAATCTTTGTGCTGCTCCACTACTAATAGCCTTCAACACGGCCAGGCACACACAAAAAAAATGCTGTTTGCAAATGTATCGTGTACCAATAACAAAAAACTTTGCATTGAAGATCTACCAGTCATTTTAAATAAAATAGCTTAATTCATAATTTATAAGTCTTATACGACAGAAATTTTCATTTACATTAATAGTTTACTTCATCAGGCTTCCATGTTTTCCAGTCATTCTTACTATGTCTTTTCCTAACAGGCGACAAGTATGAAGTAAGTAGTGAGAGGCCCAACAACCTCATTGTCCACAATGTTACCCTCGATGATGCTGGCGAGTACAAATGCGTCGCTCTTCAGCTCTCAGAACACATTTCTGACTTCAAGGATTTTATTGTCAATGTAAAAGTTCACCGTAAGTAATTTTAGAAGCATTAACTTTCACATTTAAAACATTAAAATGAGATTTTGAGTTATATTTTTTGATCAAAATGATGCAAACACAGAGCAAACTCTGTTTGAGCAAAAAGGAACAGTGAATGCTTTGCTTTTACCTGGGTTTTAAATTACAGCTGGAAGAGATCATCAGCGCAAATGGGGATATATATATATATATATATATATATATATATATATATATATATATATATATATATATATATATATATTTATACATATATATATACATATATATATATACTGTAACCCCGTGATTATCCGGAATTCAAACATCCAGAAAATGCCCTTATACGGCCAAAATCGTGATCGGATAAAGTTATCACAATATCCGGCCAAAATGGCCACAGGAACCGGATAAAAGCTGGTTTGGCCGGATGAATATTCGGCCATACAGTATTAATCCCATCTGTGGCTCTAGACGCATGGTGGAGGAGGGGGTGGGGTGGGTGGGTGGTGTTGGGAGGGTGGGAGAAGTGTGTCGGAAGGGACCACCTGGGTACAGGAATTGGCATTAATTTTAGAACACCTAATCATAGCCAAAAACAAATTAAATAAGTACTAGTAATTATGTATTAACAAATAAATAAGTTTCCTAAAAGTAATGTGCACAGGCTGAAGTTTCCTTAAAAAATATTGAGTTTTTTTTCCTCCTGGCAGCCTACGTAACGTGCTATAACTGCCCCACCCCAAGTGGACCTGTCTAACACTGGTCAACTCATGTGCGTCTGTCCCTCGTGTTATACACAGTGCTGCGATATTAGTGAATTATTTTTTTAAATAACGTTTTTATTTTCATAGTAACTTTGAACATTTTTGGCCAAGATTATGTCTGGTAGCAGCATCAATCGTTCTGGAGGTGTTAAGAGGAAGAAAGTTGTCCTAACAATTAAAGACAAGATACTGTTATACACCTCAACCAGTGCAGCGTCACAGTGCTGCTCCATTAGTGAAATATTTTTTTCAATAACTTTTTTATTTTCATAGTAACTTTGAACATTTTTGGCCAAGACTATGTCTGGTAGCAGCATTAATCATTCTGGAGGTGTTAAGATGAAGAAGGTTGTCTTAGCAATTAAAGACAAGTTATGTGTTGTTCAACCAGTGAGGCGTCACAAGCAGCCAAATGCCTTCAACAAGTGAGGCTTCACAGGCAAGCCAAGCGCCTTCAACAAGTGAGGCGCAAGCAAGCGCCTTTAACAAGTGAGGTGTCACAGGCAAGCCAAGTGCCTTCAACAAGTGAGGCCTCACAGGCAACCCAAATGCCTTCAACCAGTGAGGCTTCAGCAGCTGGCAGTCAAAACTAACTTTGCTTAATGAACTGTACAGTAATTTTAAGTGTTAATTTTAGTGATGTGTTAGTATAGGTTACGTAAATTGTTAAGAATTCTTTACTTCAAGATGTGTGGCATCAATCAAGAAGACGAACACCAACAAGGTAAGTTGAGGTTTCTAGTTGAATATTTAATAAATATATGTGGCAAGGCAATTCAAATTATGTTGTTTGTAGTATAAAAGTAGTTGGAAATTGTCACTTATGGACTCGTAGGTGAAAAAGTACCATTATCCGAAAAATGTGATAATCTGGCTGGGGGTCTTTCCCATATAGTCCGGATGATCGAGTGGAGACAGTATATATATGTATGTAACAAATTAGATGGCAAATTTCTTGGCATTCTCATTGACCACAAGCTGAATTTCCAGGGACACATTCTAAATATATAAAAAAAAGTTTCAAAAACTGTTGGCATTCTTTCTAAGATCAGATATTATGTACCCCGCCCTGCCCTGGTGACGCTCTATTACTCCCTCATCTATCCATATCTCAACTATGGTATTTGTGCTTGGGGTTCTACTACCCAAGGAGCCGGTCGGCCGAGCGGACAGCACACTGGACTTGTGATCCTGTGGACCCGGGTTCGATCCCGGGCACCGGCGAGATACAATGGGCAGAGTTTCTTTCACCCTATGCCCCTGTTACCTAGCAGTAAAATAGGTACCTGGGTGTTAGTCAGCTGTCACGGGCTGCTTCCTGGGGGTGGAGGCCTCGTCGAGGACCGGGCCGCGGGGACACTAAAGCCCCGAAATCATCTCAAGATAAACTCAAGAACCCAAAATCATTTACGTCCTCTAATTACTCAACACAAAGCTGCTATTAGGACAATATCCAACACTGGCCCCAGACATCACTCGGTACCCCTACTCAAATCTCTGAATATGTTAGATATTAAGTCAATGCACATTCTCTCATGTGTATTATACATATATAAAACGCTGAACTGTAATGCCAATCCTGACCTCAAAAGCTTCATTGAAGGTTGTAACAGATCCCATGAGCACCACACCAGAAATAAATTCAGTTTTGATATTCCAAGAGTACGACTTAATCAAACTAGAAATGCTCTACAAATCAAGGGACCCAGAATGTGGAATGACCTTCCCAACCATGTTAAAGAATGTACCTCTCTCAACCAGTTTAAGATAAAAACGATATTGTCAACCCATGTCTGTTTTCTTAAACAACGCTGTTTGTCGACCTAATTGTATTTGTGCTGCTTTTTCAGCCACGTTTACCCCATTTTTATCTTTATTTTTATTTGTTCTTAACACATTTTATTCTTTATACTCAATTAGTATTAAGTTTTTAGTCATTAATGTTTTTCCTGCCCGAAACGCTTTGCGTAATAGTGGCTTTAGGCATTATATGTACTAGCTCCATCTATAAATCGATCAATTTATGTAAAATCTCTTGTATGTACGTACCTTACCTGAATTAAAAAAATTTTTATTTTATTTTATTTTATTATTTTATATATATATACAGTGGTACCTCGCATAACGAATTTAATCCGTTCCATGTTCGTCATGTGAAACGGACGTCATACAAAACGAGTGTCCCCCATATAACCAGTGTGATGCACTGTGTTTATTGTGAAATTCCCCCAGTGTGCATGACATCAAATGTTCCCCAAAATATCATTTTTCTTTGCAAAATGATAAATTACCGTCCCTGAACATGTCTATGTAAAAATAATTACCAAATTCCACTTACTTTGGCTGTGAGGGAGTCGACAAGGTGCGCTGTGACGTCATCAGGGGCTGGTCGCCCGTGTGTGAAGCTCCCAGACACGGTCGCGCAGGCCATTCAAGCACCGCGTGTTGCCACAAATATATTTTCAAATATTTTTCTATGCATTTCCAATGCGGTTTTATTTGTTTCTTTTATCGTATATGATGCATATTTGTGACCTTTACAATATGTATACAGTAGAATGTTCATAATTTTCCATGAAACTGTGATACATGTGTCAGTAATGTGTCCACAATAATTTTTTTTTTTTTTTTTTTTTTTTTTTTTTTTTGAGATATATACAAGAGTTGTTACATTCTTGTACAGCCACTAGTACGCGTAGCGTTTCGGGCAAGTCCTTAATCCTATGGTCCCTGGAATACGATCCCCTGCCGCGAAGAATCGTTTTTTCATCCAAGTACAGTGGTACCTCGGAATGCGATTGTCCCTGTATGCGAGATTTTCGGAAGGCGAGGTGTATTTACTCCAAAAATTTGTCTCGGAAGGCGATGGTTACTTCGGGAGGCAAGTTTGAACGCGAGTTTGTTGATACGCGTACAGCCGACCTAGCGCGTGGTCGTTCGGCGATCGTCGCCCCTCTGCCCCGCTGCCCCTCAGTTCACCATTGTCTCGCGCTCAGTGACTACCCCCACATCAATTCTTGTCGTGGATTTTCAGTGTTTTGTTGGATTTTTGGTGATTTGTCTATACAATTTGTTATTATATATCTCACCATGAGTCCCAAGAAAGCCAGTGGTAAGGATAAAGGCCAGAAAGCTCATGTGAGGATGACAATAGAGGAGAAACAAGAGATCATTCGAAAGCATGAGAACGGTACACGTGTTGTTGATCTTTGTAGGCAGTACAACAAAGCGACATCAACAATATGCACTATACTTAAGAAGAAAAATAAGATTATGAGTGCTAATGTGGCAAAAGGAGTAAGAACATTAACGACACAAAGACCACAAATACTTGAAGAAGTGGAAAAGTTGTTATTAATTTGGATACACGACAAGGAGTTGAGGGGTGATAGTGTTTCGGAGGCCATTATTTGTGAGAAAGCCAGGGTGTTGCACGAAGACCTTCTAAAGAAGACCCCTGCAACGAGTGATGCAGATAAGAAAGAGTTTAAGGCAAGCAGGGGCTGGTTTGAAAAATTTAGAAAGAGAAGTGGTATCCATAGTGTTACAAGGCATGGGGAGGCAGCCAGCTCAGACAAACCAGCCGCTGGACGATTTATTGACGAATTTAAAGAGTTTGCACAGGCTGAGGGATACCTACCGCAACAAGTGTTTAATTGTGACGAAACAGGACTGTTTTGGAAAAGAATGCCTAAGAGGACATACATTACCAAGGAGGAAAAATCCTTGCCTGGACACAAGCCTATGAAAGATAGGTTTACGCTTGTGCTGTGTTCAAATGCGAGTGGCGATTTGAAAATTAAACCCTTGCTAGTGTATCATTCTGAAAATCCAAGGGTTTTCAAACAGTATAATGTGCAGAAAACCCGTTTGTCTGTGATGTGGAAGTCTAATAAAAAAGCATGGGTGACTAGGCTTATTTTTTCGGAGTGGGTGAATGAAGTGCTGTGCCCTGCCATAGAAAAATATCTGCAGGAGAAACAATTGCCACTCAAAGCCGTGCTTCTCCTTGACAATGCTCCTGCTCATCCTCCAGGCTTGGAAGATGATTTGATGCCTCAATACAATAAATTCCTCACAGTTAAATTCCTTCCTCCTAACACCACTCCTCTAATTCAGCCTATGGACCAGAAAATCATAGCGAATTTTAAGAAACTGTATGAAAGGGCACTTTTCCGGAAATGTTTTGAAGTGACTGAAGCCACAAACCTCACCCTCAAAGAGTTCTGGAGAGAGCATTTTAACATTTTTAGTGCTTTAAAACTCGTTGACAAAGCCTGGCAAGAAGTGACTCAAAGAACCCTGATCTCTGGCTGGAGAAAATTGTGGCCTGAAGGTGTGAGAGAACTAGACTTTGAGGGGTTTGAGCCTATAAATGATGCGCCTATTGTTGAGGAAATTGTTAGTCTAGGCCAGAAAATGGGCTTGGAATTGGATGGTGATGATGTGGAGGAGTTGGTGGAAGAACACAACGAAGAACTGACCACCGAAGAACTCCTAGCCCTTCAACAGGAACAGCAAGCCAACACAGCAGCGAATGATTCTGCAGTGGAGGAGGAGGTGGTGGCAGCAGCACCAGCGAATGTCCCTTCTGCAGTAATTAAGAAGGTGTGTCAGATGTGGGAAGAGATTCAAACAACTATTGAACATACTCACCCAGACAAAGCTGTAGTAGGCCGTTGTCTTAATCTTTTCAATGACAATGTGATGCCTTACTACAGAGAGAGCTTGCGAAGAAGGGAAAAGCAAGCTTCCATGGACAAATATTTGGTGATGAAATCGAGCAGTGAGCCTCAACCAGGACCTAGTGGCACTCAGGTTAAACGTCCCAGGGAGAGCACACCAGAAAGGTCCTCACTGCCTGATGTGATTATGGAAGGGGACTCCCCTTCCAAACAGTAACTCCTCTCCTCCTCCCCCCTCCTCACCATCTTCCATACGCCTACAGCACTCGACAGTAAGGTAAGTAATAACTGGAACATAGTTTTGTAGGTTTATTTAGATGAATTATGTAAATTAGGTATAAAAATTTAGTTTGATGTGGGGTTTTTGGGGTAGTCAGGAACAGATTAATTCATTTCCCTTTATTTCTTATGGGGAAATTAACTTCGGAATGCGAGTTTTCGGAAGGCGAGGCGTCTCCAGGAACGGATTAAACTCGCATTCTGAGGTATGCCTGTACACATTTTACTGTTGCGTTAAACAGAGGCTACAGTTAAGGAATTGCGCCCAGTAAATCCTCCCCGGCCAGGATACGAACCCATGACATAGCGCTCGCGGAACGCCAGGCGAGTGTCTTACCACTACACCACGGAGACTGCATGTTTATTTATTTAAATGTTTATTGTCACAATATTACGTGGTAAAAATTCACTAAAATTACAATATGTACAGTTTCACATATTATTTACACAATAATACACTGTATTACACACTCAGTACTTTGGAGGTGCGTAATAGTCAATGAAGTAGTCCATGGTACACAGCGCGACTTTGCTCTCCTTGCACCAGCTACAGATAGATTTTCGTTTCCTGTTTCATCGTTCTGTGTGCTTGCAAATAACGCACTCGCGTGCACCCTTGGCTTTAGTACTTGTAGGTGGTATGTAGCCAAGCTTGTAAAGCATATGGTAGTATTGAAACGATTATAGGAAAAGCTCAATTTGTAAGGTAGTCTTGAAAAGATCGCTTTGTAAGGTCCCACACAGGAAGAGATTCAGCTAGCCTCAAAGAGTGTCCATCAGTCACGAAGAGATTCAGGTATTCTTGAAAATATCAATGAACAACACCACCATGGAAGCCGCTAACACTGTTCATCTATGCTACTTGTATCAGATGCATCATCACTGAACGCAGAAAACGATTCATCTATGTATCATCTATATAAATTCGAGATGGCCAGGGTGGGGCTCAGAGCTACACCTGGATACGCTCGCTGTATCATCCTCATAGGTGCTGTATCACTGGCATCCGACCATTGTGTTAAGCCCTTATTGCGCCTAGCTTCACCAATGTTATGACCCTTATGTTCTTCAAACAATAGGGTCTGAATTGCACCGACTGAGTGCAGTCTTTCAACACCGTGTGGGACAGGTGTTTGAGAGCCAGAGGCACGTGTGCCACAAATGGTTGCTCACGCAGTACTAACCCAGCCAGCAGCCCTTGTCTTTCATATTCGTTATAGCAAAAGGTTCGTTCAGTGTTTGTTGGGTAGGCTGCTCCATTATGACAATCTTTCTTTGTTTCAAATGTGTTCCATTTGTTTTGTATTTGTCACTTATGTCTCATAATGGAGCAGCCTACCTGACAAACACTGAACGAACCTTTATGGCATTTGTCCATTTTTCAAATTGTTTCAACAGTTCTTTTATTTTTCGTTTTTTTTTTTATTTAAGAAACATGGAGCAGCCGACCTGTAGATGACCGAACGAACCTTTTTGACATTTGTACTGGTTTTCAAAAATCTTCATTTTTTTTATTATTTACATTTTTTGTATGTATGAACATGGAGCAACCTACCTGCCGACCACCGAACGAACATTTTGCTATAAGACAAATGAAAAATAAATATTGAACACATTTGAAGAAAGGAAAATGTCATAATGGTTTATTCAGTGTATGTAAGGTAGGCTTCTCCATTATTGAGACGTAAATGACAAATACAAAACAAATGGAACACATTTGAAACAAAGAAAGATTGTTATAATGGAGCAGCCTACCTGCCGAACACAGAACGAACCTTTTTGACATTTGTTGTATATCAGACATTTCATTTCTTTTTTCCTACAAAAACGTCAATGCTTTGCAACATCTCAGCAGTCACCCCATTATATCCCAGTATCATTAGCATCTTTAAACAAGAACAACATAATTTATGTGCATCGTCGGAGGCGTCTAAGAATGTGCAAGAAGCAGCGCGACCCCACCTGGCCCACCATGTGGTGTTGACGTTACTCAAACCAGCGTTCGTCATACGGGACGATTTGACGCCGATCGGGCCGTTCGTTACCCAAAATGTTCGTCTTTTGGGGTGATCGTTATGCGAGGTACCACTCTATATATATATATATATATATATATATATATATATATATATATATATATATATATATATATATATATATATATATATATATATATATTATTAAATATGACCGAAAAAGTAAGATTAATAATTCTAACACGAATTTTCTCGATCTTTCGTACATTTCTTTTCACTGTTGGTGGTAATTCAAAAATCAATTCTCCAAAATTCATTTTTATTTCTAGTCTGACGCGACACTTGAGCGCGTTTCGTAAAACTTATTACATTTTCAAAGACTTTAGTTTACACATACACAACTGAATAGAACTTACACATCTCCGATTTGTTTATATCTACATTTGAGTGAGGTGGATGGGGTGAGGTGGCATTAATAGGGTATTAATTTCATCAACACAAGACAGAACACGAAACAATGGGTATTGAATGGAAGTGATTGTAGAAAGCCTATTGGTCCATATTTCTTGATGCTTCTATATTGGAGCGGAGTCTTGAGGTGGGTAGAATATAGTTGTGCATTAATTGGCTGTTGATTGCTGGTGTTGACTTTTTAATGTGTAGTGCCTCGCTAACGTCAAGCCACCTGCTATCGCTGTATCTATCGATGATTTCTGTGTTGTTTACTAGGATTTCTCTGGCGATGGTTTGGTTGTGGGAAGAGATTATATGTTCCTTAATGGAGAACTGTTGCTTATGCATCGTTAAACACCTAGAAAGAGATGTTGTTGTCTTGCCTATATACTGGGTTTTTTGGAGCTTACAGTCCCCAAGAGGGCATTTGAAGGCATAGACGACGTTGGTCTCTTTTATAGCGTTCTGCTTTGTGTCTGGAGAGTTTCTCATGAGTACGCTGGCTGTTTTTCTGGTTTTATAGTGAATCGTCAGTTGTATCCTCTGATTTTTGTCTGTAGGGATAACGTTTCTATTAACAATATCTTTCAGGACCCTTTCCTCCGTTTTATGAGCTGTGGAAAAGAAGTTCCTGTAAAATAGTCTAATAGGAGGTATAGGTGTTGTGTTAGTTGTCTCTTCAGAGGTTGCATGGCGTTTCACTTTCCTTCTTATGATGTCTTCGACGAAACCATTGGAGAAGCCGTTGTTGACTAGGACCTGCCTTACCCTACAGAGTTCTTCGTCGACTTGCTTCCATTCTGAGCTGTGGCTGAGAGCACGGTCGACATATGCGTTAACAACACTCCTCTTGTACCTGTCTGGGCAGTCGCTGTTGGCATTTAGGCACATTCCTATGTTCGTTTCCTTAGTGTAGACTGCAGTGTGGAAACCTCCGCTCTTTTCCATGACTGTTACATCTAGAAAGGGCAGCTTCCCATCCTTTTCCATCTCGTAAGTGAAACGCAGCACGGAACTCTGCTCAAACGCCTCCTTCAGCTCCTGCAGATGTCTGACATCAGGTACCTGTGTAAAAATGTTGTCAATATACCTGCAGTATATGGCCAGTTTCAAGTTCATGTCGACTAAGACTTTTTGCTCGATGGTACCCATGTAGAAGTTTGCAAACAGGACACCTAGGGGAGAACCCATGGCGACCCCATCTACTTGCTTATACATGTGCCCATCCGGGCTCAAGAAGGGTGCCTCTTTAGTACAAGCTTGGAGTAGTTTCCTTAGAATATTTTCTGGTATGTCAAGAGGAGTACAGGCTGGATCACGATACACTCTGTCGGCTATCATCCCGATTGTCTCGTCCACAGGTACGTTGGTGAACAGTGATTCTACGTCCAACGAGGCTCTTATCCCTGTGGCCCGTGTGCCCTGCAGTAAGTCAACAAATTCCTTTGGAGACTTCAGGCTGAAGGCGCAAGGGACATAAGGAGTCAGCAGGCCGTTGAGTCGCTTTGCCAGTCTGTACGTGGGTGTGGGTATCTGGCTAATGATTGGCCGAAGTGGGTTTCCAGGCTTACCTACTTTTTTTTTTTGTATTTCTGGTTAGCTCCTCTTTGCATTCTTTAAGCACCCTGGCAAACACTTCATCCGGCCCTGGGGATTTGTTTGGTTTTAGTTTTTCTAATTGTTTAATTACATCCTCCCTGGTAACTGCTAAACTAGTCAACCTGTCCTCATCCCCACCCACATAGACTTGTTCGGCTGAAGGCATATTGTTAAGTTCCTCTTTAGTAAATACAGATACAAAATATTTATTAAAAATACTACTCATCTCTTCATCACTATCTGTTATTTGACCTGTCTCAGTTTTTAATGGACCTATCCTTTCCCTAGTCTTAGTACGTTATAACTGAAAAAACCCTTTAGGATTTGTCTTTGCTTGCCCTGCTATGCGAACTTCATAGTTTCTTTTTGCTTTCCTTATCTCTTTTTTTAACATTTCTAACCAGTTGTACGAATTCCTGTTCTAAAGTGACCTCCCCATTTTTAATCCTTTTGTACCAAGCTCTCATTTTACCTATAAGGTTCTTCAAATTCTTTGTTATCCACTTTGGGTCATTAGTATTCGATCTATTCAATTTGTATGGTATACTACGTTCCTGTGCTTTGTTTAGAATATTCTTAAATAAGTTATATATTGAATCCACATCGAAATCCCCATTTACGTCACCTATTGCTGGGTTCATGTCTCGCTCCAAGACCGGCCCCCACCCCATACCCAAGACTTTCCAATCAGTTTGACCCAAAAAATTTCTTAGGCTATTAAAATCAGCTTTTCGAAAATCTGGCACTTTAACAGAATTTTCTCCTACAGGTCTATTCCATTCTATGCTAAATCTGATTTCTTTGTGATCACTGTTCCCTAGCTCACTCCCTATTTCGATGTCATTAATTTGTGTTTCCCTGTTAGTTAACACTAAATCTAAAATATTATTTTCCCGTGTTGGTTCCTTAACCCTTAACATGCTCGGGGTCTAATATCCTGCTATCCACACAGGCGCATGTCATTTTGAAAAAAAAAAAATTTTTTTTTTTTTGCTAATCTGTTAAGTTCTCTTCACTGATCACGGGAAAAATAAAAAAAAAATTCTATTGTACTTACTTTTGTTGCAATAGAGCCGAGAAGCTCTGCGATGACGTCACAATCTGCATGGTCGCTCATGCAGTACACGCCCGGGAGATGTTGCGCGCGGTCCTCAAACAGCCAGAGTTGCCACAAATATATTTTCGCGCTATTTATTTACAATGTCTAAGCGCATTTTATCTAATTTTTTTTCACTAATTGTGTTTCAAATACTGTTTGAACATATTTTGTATCAATAATTGTTGCATATTTGAGTATACACAGGCGCACACAAATGTTTTCAATTACGGCAATATAATATGTCATTACAGTCTATTATATTATATGTTCTGCTTATATGTTTACATATTTACACACTCGCACACGCTATACACACTTTGAAGCACACTTAGAAGATTTCTAGACTGTGGTAGTCATTGAAGCAGTCGACAGCACATAATGGGATACCACACGTTTCACACCATGTTTGCACAAGCTTCCGTTTCTTGTCTCTACGTGTCGTTGTTTTACACACCAAGCAATCACGTTGGGCTATTGCACGCTTCACACCAGGTGGCAAATACTTAAGTTTGTGTGCTAAGAAGCCTTCAGTGTGAGCGAGGCGTGGAGTAACAGCATGCTGCAACAGTGGGTTTATGATGGGCCGCTGAATACCTGGGACATCTTTTGCAAACTTTCCTAATAACTGTATTGCAGCATCAAATAAAAAGTCACGGAAAGTGGGCTTACGTCCAGTTCTCACAAGGTACATGTTGAAACAGTTCAGCATGCTCATGTCCACAAGATGGAAGAACACTTTTTTCGTCCACCTACATGTCTTCCGCACACACTCTGCAGTGCCAATCATCATGTCTGATTTATCAATCAACCGCATGTTGATATTATAGTCTAAAACACAGTCTGGCTTATATAGTGGTGCGTTTGTTTTATGGCTCACTTTCCCACTGTTCACCATTGTTCCATCATGAATTGTTGTCAACAAGTTCACCTCTCTTTTGTCTTTCCACCGAACTGACAGAATGTTATCACTTTTCCTTCTCTGACACTCACCAACTGCAATGTCGTTGTCAAACACAGGCATTTCCCTTCGTTGTGGCTTTACTGTACCAACCAATCCGGTTCTATTTTCTAGCAAGAATCGAGCTAGCAAGGGACTTGTATAGTAATTATCTGTGTATAAAATGTGTCCCTTGTTCATCCACGGAGCCATGATGGTCTTCACTACACTCCCCGAGAATCCATGTTCGTCGTTACCGGGAATGTCTACATCACTAGCCGAGTACAGAATCATGTGTAACACGTATCCTGTCTCACAATCACAAAGAACAAAGAATTTCAGGCCAAATCGGTTTCGTTTTGAGGGAATGTACTGTTTGAATGGAACACGTCCCTTGAAAAGTATGAGAGATTCATCAACCACCAGCTTCTGTGCTGGTACGTACAAATCTCTGAATTTTCCAATAACATCGTTCATGTAGTGCCTCACTCGCCACAGTCTATCATCAGGTGTTCGGTCCTGAACACTTCCAAAATGTAGACACCTGAGGAGTATCTGAAACCTGTCTCGTGACATATATTTCCCGAATAAAGGTGTTGGTATTGTCTTGTCCTTGCTCCAATAGTCATTTATTGCATGTTTGTGACAGTGCTTCATCAACAAACAGAGTGCCAAAAACACATACATTTCCGCCACTGTGGTATTTTTCCAACGCTGCAGTCGTGAAAATTCTGTGATTTCCCTCTCAATCAGGTAAGCAGCATGCAGGTTCGTTTGGTGTACAATGTATTCCATGAGTGGTTCATCATAGAATGCTGTAAAATATTCCATCTCAGCCATGTCCTCACCTTGATTAGGGAAAAGGTTTGTAATCCCTACATCTTTATCGTCAAAGTGAGGAATATTAGGAATAAAATCGTCACCATCACTCCACTCAAGTACACCAGGCGTCCTGCGAGATGCAGAGGAAAGACGGCGAGGAAGCGAGGCATACCGGCGACCAGGAGCTGAATACCGTCTGCGAGAAGCACGGCGGCTACGTGCACGTGAGGTGGGTGCACGTGAACACGAGGGTCTTGGTCCCTCATGTGGTGCCATGCGGTGGCGCTTGGCTGGGCGAGATGCTGCTGACGCGACAATTTCTCGCCCAGTTACACCACTGGTACCAGCCACAGGCTCAATAAAACTTTGATCTGAGTCACTAAACCCAGAAAAGGAGTCACCTCCCTCTGACTCGTCACCCTCAAACAGAAAATATCCACAGGAACTGTGAGGTCGTGGTAGAATTGGGGTAGAAAATGGGCGAGGAGGCATGGGAGAGCGTATAGGCCTCGCCATGGCATGGCGGTCATTCTCACTTTCACTGCTGCTGCTACTATCTCCCGACAACTGTGTATAATCCTCATCGTTGTCTGAATCGTCAAACGCACTTTCTTCACCTTCAGAGAATAATTCGTGGGCTATTTGCTCTGGGGTGAGGGACTGAGTGATGCGTGCTCGTGAGGCGTTTGACCGTGCGCTCGCCATGGTGACTCTCGCTAAACTGAGGCCTCCCATGCCATCGGAGCGTGAGCTGGATTTTTTTTCAAAATGGCCGCTGTTTACTAGAGCCCCTGGGCAGCGTATGGGACCCCCAGCTACACCGCGGGCCATTCAAATCGTGCGCGGTACCCATACACTTCATATGAAGTGAAGCGCAGTTGACTGGTAAAACGATTTACACTTCATATGAAGTGATGCGCACTTTAAGGGTTAATGTGTTGCGTAAGAAAGCACTCGTCAATTAATTCAATTCAATTAATTAATTCTTCTGCTTCACTATTCCCTGTTTTGTTCAACCAGTTTATTCCACTAAAATTAAAGTCACCCATGACATAAATACTGTTAGATCTAGATGCCCTAGATATTTCATCTCATAGATGCTTTGCTTCCATTCTGTCTAAATTTGGTGGCCTATATATAACTCCTATTATAATATTATTTGCTTTTTCGTATAATTCTATCCAAATAGTTTCTGTGTGTAGCTCAGTTTTGATTCCCTCTTTGAGACTACATTTCAAATTGTCCCTAACATATATGGCTACTCCTCGTCTAATATATCTATCTGTGTGAAATAGTTTAAATCCATTTATTTGATATTCAGCTAATAGTTTTCTATTTTCTACATTCATCCACGTTTCGGTAAGTGCAATAATATCTATTTTTCCTGTGCAGACAAGGGCATTTAATTAGTTAATTTTATTACTTAGACTTCTACTGTTAATGTAATATACCCTAAGTGAATTGTTATTTTGAGGCCCTTCTCTTTCCCTGATCATTTTGCCAATTCCTTTCTCCCACAAACACAGTATCCACTCAATTTAACGGCCTATATGGGGCTGTACCCTAGCCGTTATTTCCGGAGCTCCGTTATTTCCGAAGTTAAGTCGGGTCGGATAATTTTTCAAGTAACATTCAGGTAGGATATATTTTATACTGTATAACTAAAATTAAATAAAGTTCAATGTGTAATTGCATTCCAATTTAGTGCACGGCCGACGATTAAGCCAGTTGCTGGCTGCTGCATGGATGATGTGTGAACACACTCTGATCAAGTCCAGATGGGTGGGAAAAAATTGATTTATTCCTTTGTATTGAAAAATATTTCATGTATCAATCAGTGAGTTAATATTGTCTTAATAAAATTTTAGAGATGTGTTTTGATTTACCCTGAACAGTGCAGGTAATGTATTTTTATGTTACGACACAGGCTGTGGCGGCCATGCCATAACAATGGCGATTGAGCCTTGTCACTGAGAGCTAGCCAAGACGAAATATTTTGAGCTCGCCTTTTCTCTGCTGACGATAGAATATACATTTGCAGAGACTAATATGTAGCTTTTGTTGAAAAAAAACAATTAATATCTTGTAATACTATAATAAAATTGGTAAATTGACTTACTTTTAATGAAGCTGAAGATTACGAAGCTGTGATGATTACGTCATCCTCTGCAGCGCTTGTTTTATATTGTATACAGGGTACATACTGTATGTACAGTACACTTATTTTCAGGCACTCACTTCACACAACAGCTAGCCTTACTACTAATTCACATGAGTTCTAATTCTACTTCACTATTGACAATTATTTCTACTGTATATTTACACTGTACAGTATCTTTTTGTCTAGGCTTAATTAATCATTAACACTTACAATACTGTACTCTATCAACACTTTTTACACTAATTTATATGCCTTTCAATCATATTTTATATCGTTAGTGGATGACTTGTCACGACTTGTTGTTGGGAATTCAGCATCGGCGGGTGCAGCATCGCTTGCAGAGCATTCATTGCTGGCGGATGCTCCACGACTTGTCGATGGTAATTCAGCATCGGCGGGTGCAGCATCGCTTGCAGAGCATTCATTGCTGGCGGATGCTCCACGACTTGTCGATGGTAATTCAGCATCGACGGGTGCAGCATCGCTTGTCGACGAAGATTTTTCACGAACCGTTGAAATCATGAATTTATCTATTTTTGTCTGAATCTGATTTTCTCTGGCTAACGTTTTGAGACATTGCTTTAAGGCTGTAAGGTGTACATAAAAATTTCCAATAACCTCATGTTTACTTTTTATTGAATATTCAATGAGTTCCTCAACTTGTTCCAATCTTTTCTGATATCCGACACCTCTAGGCAGAGCCTCACCAACATCGTCCGAGTCATCAGAGTCATCAGAGTCATTTCCGAGAACACTTTGCGCAATCTGTTCTTCAGTTAACAATTCATAACCAGGATCGTAATCATTTTCTAACCATTCATTGATATCATTCACTTGTACACCCTGACCAGCTTGGAGCAACATTGTTCGGATCGTTTCTTCAAACCCTTCAAAATCATTGGCTTCATTTTCAAAACCTTCGAATTCACTGTCAGATACTGCTGCTTCACATCTAGGCCTCTCTGTTAACAGTTTCTTCCATGAATTTGTTAGTGTGGTTTCTTTCACATTATTCCAAAGCCTAGCCCAGTGGAATATTGCTTCCCTGATTGTGTACTTTTTTAGATTTTCTAGTGTTCTTTGAGCCCTTGTATCCTTTCCTGTCAATTCATCTTCCTCGCTAGGTAAAACAACTAAAACATCTTCAAGCATTGCTGTTTGGTACATACGTTTAGCAGCAAGGATAACACCTTGGTCCATGGGCTGGATCAAGGATGTTGTGTTTGGTGGAAGTGCCATGCATTTTATTCTGCCATCCCTTGAAATTAACTTGCTAATGGGATGAGCAGGGGCATTATCTAGCAGCAACAATGCCTTAACCTCACTGGCCTTTATTCCACATTTGTTGATCTGAAATTCTCTGACTTCTTTGCAAAAGTGGTTTTCAAACCAGTCCGTAAATATTATTTGATTAAACCATGATTTCTTAGAATTGTAATATATTACAGGTAATGCCTGCATTATATTTTTTAAGGCTCGAGGATTTTTAGACTTGCCTACCACGGCACATTTTGTCCTGTGAGAGGCATCAGCATTAGCACAGAGCAAGACTGAGAGCCGTTCCTTGCTTATCTTTCGTCCAGGAATATTTTCCTGCATCCTACTGGTTAAGGATGTACTTGGTACAGCTCGCCACATAAACCCAGTCTCGTCAGCATTATATACTTGATATTTGCTTAAATTATTACTGACAATGTACTCGTTTAATTTAGCCTTGAATGAATCAACATTAGTGGGATCAGCACTTGACGCCTCACCAGAAATTTTTTTGGTGTTTGAAATGTTATGCCAAGCCTTAAATCTTCCAACCCACCCATCACTTGCATTGAAATCTTTTATACCTAATTGAATGGCAAGTTTACTTGCTGCAACTTTAAGCTCTTCAAATCTTATTGCCATGCCAATTGTGCGGTGCTGAATAAACCACTTATACACTGCAGCATCCAATTGCGGATACTGACCAGACTTTACTGTTTTTCTCGAACATGCAGCACCAGAAGTAGCACACTCTGTTGTGCTCACATATTTTAATAGAGTATCCTTCTGTTTCTTGATGTCACTTACTGTACTTTTCCCGATGTTAAACTCTGCTGCTGCTCGTGCATGAGAATATCCTTTATCAAGTTTCTTAATTAACTCCAGCTTCTGTGCAACTGTCAGGCGCTTCCTTTGGGTAACTTTTGGCATTTTGTAAATTAAAAAGATCACAATTACAGTACAGTAATATCCTTCACAATTGAAGCTAGCCGCGCGAGTTCACGGTAAACAATGGGAACACATGGCCCGGCGAAGTACATACTAGGTCCGTGGGAAAAAAATACCTAGTGCCTATACTATAAAAGGTATTTAATAAGAAAACAAAGACTTTTGCTTAATAAAAACTGTTTCAAAATATTTTATTAATAATAATTTACAATTTTCTTCATTAAAGTGAATCATTTTAAAAGAAAATTAAGATGTAATATATGACTCTGGACGATCCAGGTCGGTGGCGGCCTGGTTGCCATGTGAGGGGACGCTGATGCCACAACAAACCCAATACCGACCGTCGGTAATATCGACCGCAGACCGGTATAGCAGGCTCCAGATACTGGGCTCCCAAACCGGTCGTTAATACCGGCAGATCGGTATAAAAGAGGCCGTTAAATTGAGTGGATACTTTTTATTATCTCCTTCCTCCAAATCAATTCCCATACCTCTATCTACTAACAGTTTAAACCCAAACAAACACCTCTAACCACTTCTTCCAACGAGTTCGCAACAGCAACAACCCCAGCTCTCGATAGATGCATCCCATCACGAGCATACATTTCATTTCTTCCATAGAAGTGTTCCCAGTTGTCTATGAAAAATATTGCATTTGATTTGCAATATCTTTCCAGCCGGCAATTGACACCAAGTTTTACTGCCATAATATAGTGTACGTGTTCATTATACATAAGATTAGCGTATAAAAAACAAATAAAATGTATTTGGAACTGTGCGCAAACAATGAACAAAAATATATTCGCGGCAACTTGCGCGCCCCATCTCTGGCGCCCCACCGGCCCCGGGAGCTCACTGCACGGGCGCACAGGGAATGATGACGTCACACGCCACCTTATGGACCCCATAGCAGCCAAAGTAAGTACAATTTCAAAATTCCGTTGCTATACCCATATACAGGGAGGGGTTTTTGACACTTTCAGAATTAAAAAGAATTTTTTCCCGAGAATTTATTTCTTGCGCACTGGGGCAAATAAATTCAAATTATTTTATTTTAAATTTTTTTTTTTTTTTTTATTTTATTTAATCTTAATTTTCTTTTAAAATGATTCACTTTAATGAAGAAAATTGTAAATTATAACTAATAAATATAATATAATTTAAAATTTGTAAATTATTATTAATAAATATAATATAATTAAAAATTTGCGTACTGGGGCAAATTAAAATTAAAAAATAATATAAACTCATATTTATAGGCCGCGCAGTTAAAGGGATAATGTTGGTTAGGAGAAATGTGGGGTAATGGTCTGTAGTGCTATCGAGGATTATCCCTGAAGTAAGTGGAGAGGTTATGTTGGTCCAGATGTGATCAAGAGCCGTGGCAGTATTGTCTCCACTCGATCATCCGGACTATATCGGAAGGACCCCCAGCCGGATTAGCACATTTTTCGGATAATGGTACTTTTTCACCTATGAGTCCAAAACTAACCATTTCCAACTATTTTTATACTACAAACAACATAATTTGAAGTGCCATGCCACATATAATTATTAAATATTCAACTAGAAACCTCAGCTTACCTTGTTGTTGTTCGTCTTCTTGATTGATGACACACATCTTGAAGTTAAAAATTCTTGACAATTTACGTAACTTATAGTAAATAAGTCAATTCCTTTAATTCACTCCACACTTTGGCCCAGTTATAGATGGCTTCCTTGATTGTATAGTTCTTCAAATTCTGACATTTTTTTTTAGCCATGTTATCCACACCGAGTTCAATATCTTCCGGAAGAGGCAAAACCACCAAAACTTCGTTTAGCATCTTTTTGGTGTACAACCTCTTCGTAGCACAGATAACTCCCTGATCCATAAGCTGAATGAGAGAGGTTGTGTTAGGAGGAAGTGCCATACATGTTATCTTGCCATCATGTGAGGTTAATGTGTCAATTTTGAAGTGGGCAGGCGCATTATCAAGCAACAGTAAAGCCCGAACTTCGCTTGGCCTTATTTTGAGTTTCTTAATTTGATAGGCATGAACTTCCCTGTAGAACACGTCATGAAACCAGGAAAGAAAGATCTCCTGTGTAAACCATGCATTTTTTGAGTTATAATATTTCACTGGCAGTCTGTCCATGCAATGTTGCAAGGCTCTTGGTTTCTTAGATTTGCCAACAATTGCACACGTGATTCTGTCTGTGCCGTCGGCATTCGCACACATCATGGCTGAGAGCCTGTCCTTGCAAACCATACGTCCTGGCACACAACCCTCACTCCTCATTGCTAGAGTTTTTCTTGGTAAACTCCTCCAATACAACCCAGTTTCATCTGCATTATAAATTTGATACGAATATATATTATTTGCCACAATATATTCTCGTAATTTATGTTTAAATGGTTCTACACTGCTTTCATCTGCACTCAATTTTTCACCGACAATTTTCCTCTTCACAATATTGTGCCTACCCTTGAACCTTCCAACCCACCCTTCACTCGCTTCGAAATTCTTTATTCCAAGGCTTGCAGCAAACCTGCTTGCAGCAAACCTGCTTGCAGCATTTTGTATTTCTGGGCTGCGAATTGTCACACCAGCTGTGCAGTGCTGAGCAAACCACTTGTACACAGCCTCATCCAACTGCACATGCGTCGAAGTTTTAAGGTGTTTTCATAGTTTTTCTACCACAACCTATGCTAGTGCTTGCACCTTCACTTTCACAGGTTGAAATGAATTGCATAAGTTTCTCTTTTTGTTTCCTTATATCAGAAACAGTACTAGTGCCTATATTAAATTCCTTGGCAACACTTGAGGTCGACCGGCCATGTTCACAAAGTTGTATAACACATAGCTTGTCCTTAAGTGTTAGGACAACCTTCTTCCTCTTACCACCTCCAGAACGATTCATGCTGCTACCAGACATAGTCTTGGCCAAAAATGTTCAAAGTTACTATGAAAATAAAAAAGTTATTTAAAAAAAATATTTCACTAATGGCGCGGCACTGTGGTGTAACACAAGGGTAGAGAGCACATGGCTTGACCAGGCCTGGACGGGTCCAGTCAGGGCAGGGAGGAGGCACGTTACGTAGGCCGCCAGGAGGAAAAAAAAAATATTATTGAAGGAAACTTCAGCCTGTGCAAATTGTTTTAAGGAAACTTGTATGGAATTTTTTATTACATAATTACTAGTATTTCTTTTGATTTTGGCTATGATGAATTGTTCTAAAATTGATAGTAATTACTGTACTGTAGTGTATAGGCTGCTCCCCATCCCCCCCTTATCCTCCCAGGTGGTCCCTCCCAACGCTCCCCTCTCTCCCGACACCACCCACCCACCCCACCCCCATCTACACCATGTGCCTCGAGTCACGGGCAGACGGGATTAATACCGTATGGCCCACCTCATGTTTTCATATACGGACAAAGCCATGATTATCCGGGCGACTGACCGGATAGTGTAATTTTGGCAGAAAATTAACCGGGGCCCAAAATTTTATCCGACCAAACCAGCTTTAATCCGGTCCCTGTGGCTATTTTGGCCGGATATTGTGATAACTTTATCCGATTGCGATTTTGGCCGTATAAGGGCATTTTCCGGATGTTTGAATCCCGGATAATCGCGGGGTTACAGTACTGTCAGTGATTCTAGTAGGTCTAGTGATTACGGGTATGAGGAAGCAGGAATTCATACAGTTGAGGAAACTAGCAGCAGGAGAGTTATCAGGCTCGCAGAGGTCAACGTTAAAGTCACCAGAAACAATTAAGTGGTTTTTGTTCAGTCGGTTCTCTAATATAAGATTTCTAAGGTTTGAGTTAAATTCAGTCACATCAGTGTTAGGAACCCTGTAGACTGCTCCCACAGTCAAGACAGCATCGCTACCCTTGACTCTGAAAGAGGCAAATATATACTCTCCATAAGGGTCTCTAGATTTAATTACTTTTAAGCAAGTCAGTGCATGGTGGTAGTAAAGAGAAGTACCACCACCTCTTTGTATAGGACGACAGTTGTGAATGGCTGAGTGGTTTGGTATGTTGTAGAGTTGAGAAGTGTCCTCTTTTAACCACGTTTCAGTAAACACAATAAAAGAGAATTTGTTGTCAACTGTTTGAATCAGGGCATTAACATCATCAAAGTGCTTGCAAAGAGATCTTACATTCAAGTTAATTACAGAAACATTGTGATTACACGCTAAAACATTGTTTACATCATGTGCTGTGTAATATCTGCAATTTTGATCATTAAAGTGCTGATTGTCATAGATACTAGATAAGAGGTTAAGGTCTGGATCTATAATAGTTTGCATAAGAGGAATGTTTTACAGAAAAGCCAAAAAGTCAATGATAAAAGAACTAGCTATGAAAAAATATATATATAAAACTATACACAAAAATGAGGTAGGTTGCTTAAAAGTACTTTCAGGTACACTGTAGGTAATTATTTGCACTAATGATCAAAATTGCACAGGCAAAGCAAAAGAGCACAATGGAGCAATGGTGGTTAGGCTAGGCAACCTGGGTTACAAAGAAAAAGTAGAATAAAAATTCTAAAGTAATATAAACTTAATGGTAATTTAAGTAATAAAAACTTAATGGTAATTTAAGTAATAAAAACTTAATGAGAACTTAGGAATGTAAAAAATGAACTAGAATAATTAATAACAATAGATGACCAAAAAAGTCAAAAAGCAATTATGAAATCTATAAAATGAAAAGCTTGCTTACTATACTATTATAAGTACACTATAGTTGAATACTAAAGTTACACTAAAACAAAATGAAGGAGATACACTCAGGAACACTGGATAATGAAGTTAATACTAGAGGACAGAGGCAAAGCCTGTTTACTATGGAACAAGGGAGTAAAAAGAAAAAAGTTAATAATAAAGATGACAATTTTTTTTTTTTTAACTAAAGTTAAAACCTTTTGAAAGGGAAGGCAGAGCTAAAGTACACAATGGTAGTTAAATGAGATTATAATTTGAATTCTGGCTATACAGCAGTTATCCCACAGTCACTGAGGAAAGAATTAAGGTGAGCTTCAGTGGTTATTGAATAGGTTTTTCCAGTGTCAGTCCTCCTAGCTATAATTTTACCATCTCGCACAAAACGGTGTTTAATTTTAGGGGAATTTTTGCAGAAACCACGCAGTTTAAAAATGAGATTTTGCCTGAACCTGATAAACTGAACCTGGTAAACTGACGCACGATCGCCGTGCCACCATGTGCTAGGTTGGCCCATACATGTATCAACAAACTTGTTTCCCGAGGCAAAGTTCGTAACCTGATTCGAAATTTCCAAAGAAATTGGTCTTGTAACCTGAAAAGTTCATAAATAGGGACATTCGTAAGCCGAGGTGTCATTCTCCATATCCTCTCCCCCCTTCATTACTTATAAGAGAGTAGGAATGGGTGTTGTTAGCAATACTCTAGGATATGACTTTCAATCCTGTACCTTATATGGGGTATCACAGGGGGGGGTCCATTTTAGGGCCAACCATTTCTGTCATATACATCAATGACATATATGTATGTTACAAACCACATCATAAAATTTGCAGATGACACAAAGATTTATGGTAAAGTGTGAAACAAAAATGATATTGCAGCTTTACAAAGAGATCTAGAGAGACGACAAAGAGACAACGCTGTTTGTCGACCTAATTGTATTTGTGCTGCTTTTTCAGCCATGTTCCCCCCTTTTTTATCTTTATTTTTATTTGTTCTCAACACATTTTATTCTTTATACTCAATTAGTATTAAGTTTTAGTCATTAATCCTGCCCGAAACGCTTTGCGTAATAGTGGCTTTAGGCATTGTATGTACTAGCTCTATTTATAAATCGATCAATTTATGTAAAATCTCTTGTATGTATGTACCTTACTTGAATAAACATTTATTTATTATTTTATTTAGTTATCTACATGAACTCCACTGGCAAATGCTTTTTAATATAAAAAAAATGCAAGACCTTGCTTGTGGGGCATACCTGGAGCATACCTGGAGAGGGTTCTGGGAGTGCTTTTACTCCCAAGCCCAGCCTGAGGCCAGGCTGAACTTGTGATAACTTGGCATTGCAGCCCATGTCACAACTTCCAAATTAATAACATTACCTTGCAACAGATCTTGGTGTCAAAATTCACCATTCACTAAATGTTGCACAACAGGTAGAAGCAGCAGTAAAAAGAAGCTTACCAGCTCCCATGCCAAATCAGGCATGACGGCAGATCTCACCAAAACTTTTAAAATACATAAAAATTTGGAAGATGTTAATCTGGACACTTTCTTCAAAAGGTTAGATGTAACGCAAACAAGGAGCAATGGTTTCAAGCTTAACATGCCACAATGTAGGACTGAAAACAGGAGATGCTATTTCACCCAAAGGGTTCACCCACGGAGAAGAACATAGCTTCTCTGGAGAAAGTACAACACCAGACAACAAAAATCATTCAAAAACTAAATCAACTCTTTTACCAGGAATGGTTGAGGGCCACAAGGCTAACAACACTGCAAACCAGGCATGACAGGGCAGCTCTCATTGAAACTTTTAAAATACTTAACAATTTGGAGGATGTTAATCCAGACAATTTCTTCTAAAGGTTAGATGTAATGCAAACAATGAGCAGTTGTTTCAAGTTCAACAAGCCACAATGTAGGACTGATACAGGAGATGCTATTTCATCCACAGGGTTATAAACCCATGGAACTACCTATCTGCCAAAACTGTTAAATTTTAAAATCCAGCTGGAAAAAATCATCGGGGAAAATGGGAGGACCATTGACAAGCTTCTGGGTTCCTGTCCTTGTTGAGGCCATTAGAGTGTCAGTGGCACTCGGGTAAATTCAGGTAAAACTTTCACTGCATCCTTTCATTAATAATTTAGATATCATTGACATATCTATCACCATTTGACAGCTTTAGGAAGCCATAATACATGTACTGTACTAATTTAATCTTTCACAATGTGCACCTGTGCCCACTAGACAAACCTCAGTGGCTGGAGGACCGCATGGACCAGGCCTACAGCTACATGATGGGGGAAGTGAATCTAACCTGCGAGGCTGTGGCAGAACCTCAAGCTAATTTCACTTGGATCAAGGAGAATAAGATAATCACACCCTCAGACACTGTCCAGATCTTTAATGATGATCATAAAAGCACACTGCAGGTTAGTATTAACAAGGAGTTAACTAATTAGTGTATACGAAAGTTAGTACTCTGCTGTAGTTCAGGATTGAGGGACCTGTACGCATTTATTTACCAGAATTTACCTGAGTACTACCTACTCTAATGGTCTGGTCAGGGGTAGGAAGCCAGTAGCTAGTCCGAAGAACACCACCCACCCACGGAGTGGTGCTTTCTTTTTATAATTTCTTTGTATTTACAGCTTCAATGGATAGGAGATTCCATGGGTTCTTTAATTTATGAGTGAAAATGCATCTCCTGTTGTCTGTCCTAAATTGTGGCTTGTTGAACATGAAGCTGTTGCCTCTTTTGAGAGTTACATAAGACATTTAAAATTTGTTTGAATAAACAAGTCCTCTTTCAAATATGTTGGTTGTCCAAAGTGCGCGTTCTCGTGCTTCTTGGAAAGATCGTGCCAGGGCTCTGGCATCTGCTGGTTGAGGTGGGCCTTTGGTGCCAATCTCTGAGCTGGTTTCTGCTCCGGAATTGTCTTTGTCTGGTCGGCACGGTGTTCATTCTGCACGCAAGTCGGGTTCTCAAACGGTCGCCCCGTTGACAGGGGCGACAATAGGGCGGGGAGTCACAACCCCCCAATTGGGGGGAGGGGGTGACTGGCTCTGTTTGCCCCGTGCTTGGTTCCATGATATGTGGGCGTTTCAGGTTGTGTCTTCCGGTCTGCGGTGGCGTTGGGCCGCTCCTTCCCCCTCTGCGGAGTTCGGGGCTGGCGGGGGCAGGTTTCTTTCCCTTCGCTTCGTCGAGTCACCCTGGAGTGGGTGCGCTTGGGCATGGTTGAAATGACCTCATCCCTCAGGTGGGTTTCCTGCCTTTTTTCAGTACCGAAACAAGACTGTGCGGTTCATTCTGGACTTGTCCCATCATGAACCCCTGGATTCCTTGCCCTCCTCCTTGTGGATGACAACTCTGTCCCAGGTCTGGCTTCTCTTGGAGCCAGGTTCTTGGATGGTGTCTCTGGATCTCCAGGACACGTATTGGCATAGTGAATGAATGGGGACTGCTTTGTTCATCTGGGGCTCGAGGACTGGTTAGATTTTGTGGCGGGGTGTCAGTTTTACCACTTTTGTTGCCTTCCTTTCGGGCTGAATCTGCCCCCTCGCATTTTCACGCATTTTACCTGGGTCAAGGTGGCCTGTTTGCATCTCATATGTGTTCGGGTTTTGGCCTACCTCTGCGATTGATTGGTCTAGGCTCCCAGCCAGTCATTGTGTCTGCTCTCCAGGGGTTTGGCTCTTTCCCAGGTTGCCGGGTTTAGGTTCCTGGTGAATCTGAGGAAGTCCCATCTGGTTCTGTCTTAGGTTCAGAATTGGCTGGGCCTTGTCTGGGATTCCCGGACAGCATCCTTGTCTCTCCCTCAGACAGCGTTTCTCAGGCTGTTGTCTCCCCATTGTCTGTTTCTGAGGGGTTCCCGGGTAACTCGGCAACTGCTCAAGCAGCAGTGGAAGTTTGAGCTTCACTGTGATCATTTACCAACTGGGTCGGGTTTGGTTGCAGCATCTGTTCTGGTTCCTTCAGGCCATCCCTTCCGCTGTGCTTGCAATTGCTGGGTTTGTCCCCCCCCAGGGGGGGGGGGGCTTGTGTCAGCTGCTGCATCACCGGCTTCTAAGGGCTTTTCAGGGTTCGGTGCCTTGGTGCCTTCCAGAGCCCTCCCTCGATATGTTCACGAATGCCTCCTCTCTCTCGGCTGGGGTTTTGTGACCAGTGCTCATAAGGCCGGCCAGGGGCGGTGGGCTCCATCCTTCTGTTGGGCTCACAGTAAGGTGCAGGAATTTGCAGCAGTACTCACGTAAATTTGCTTGCAGAGATTGAAATTCTACTTTTTTGGTCCCGCCTCTCAAAAGTTAATCAACTGGTGTACAGATTCTTGAGCCTACTGGACTCTATCAAATCTACATTTGAAACTGTGTATGGAGTCTGCCTCCACCACATCACTGCTTAATGCATTCAATTTGTTAACTACTCTGACACTGAACAAATTCTTTCTAATGTCTCTGTGGCTCATTTGGGTACTAAGTTTTCACTTGTGTCCCCTTACTTTGCTCCTCATCTCTCTCTTGCCTATTTATTACTGATTCCCTTGTTCATGTTCCACCCATGCTAAAGAGTTTGTTTTTGTCCACTCTGTCAATTCCCCTGATAATTTTGTAGGTTATCATATCTTCCCTTATTCTTCTGTCTTCCAGGGACTTGAGGTTCAGCTCCCTTAGCCTTTCCACGTAGCTCATACCTCTCAGTTCCAGAACTAGCCTGGTGGCATACTTCTGAATCTTCTCTAACTTTGTCTTGTGTTTCACTAGGTATGGACTCCAGGCTGGAGCTGCATATTCCAGGATCGGTCTGACATAAGTTTTTATTTATTTATTTATTTATATATATACAAGAAATTACATTGGGTTTATGAGAGTACATAGCATGATGTGTTTACATTCTTGTAAAGCCACTAGTATGCACAACATTTTGGGCAGGTCCTTAATCTAACAGATAATATTAAGCAAGTAATTTGTAGCAAAATTTATAAAATGTTAACATTTTGAAATTTCATTTAACATTTCATTTAACATTTGTTAACATTTTCTTTCATTGTAAGAAAATTTGAGAGAGATTAGTAGGTATATTAAAGCACATTAAAGCACATTGAAAGCTTTGATTGAAAGCATTGATAGCTTGATTGATAATATGACAAAGATTATTAGGCACATTAAAGCACATTGATAGCACATATAAGATGACAGCAATGTTTAATGCTAAAGTTGTAAGGCTTAAGTTGTAAGGGAACACTTGATTTCATGCTAACAGGGGGGGAATGTCACAATAAATTTGGCGCATCACAGTGGTTAATATAATACTGGTGAGCTGAAGACATCCACTCTATCACCACAATATCCGGCACGTGACATAAGCTGTGAGCAGACGGCGAGTACAGGTGGCAGTGATGATTTAAACCCAGAGCACACAGGAGAATGACTGGCTTCAGTGGACGCAGGGGGCTCTATTTATACCCCGCTGGTGACGTCATATCTTGTGTCAATGGCATCAGTAACAAGCGGCTGGTGGTAACTGCTAGTTAGTGGCTGCACAACAGCTATATGGAGGTGATAACTGCTAGTTAAGAGGCGGCAAACTGCTTGGTAGAGGCAGCAAACTGCTTGGTAGAGGTGGCTAACTGCTAGTTAGTGGCAGCACTCTGCCTACCGGCGAGCCATACCAGGCACTGGGTGGTATGGGGTGGTGGAGCGTGACGGATGGAGTATCCGTCGAATGTCTGGTCTTTACTGTCATAGAGATGGACTTCCAGTGTGATGACATTGAAGGTGAGAGAAAGGGATAGTTCCACTGCTATGCAACTGATTTACATGACAATATGTATATACTTATACCTAAATAAAGAATTATTATTATTATTATTAATTATTATTATTATTTTATTATTATTATTATTAAGTGGGTTCATGTTCCAGTTCAAAAATATTTTTCTCACACACATTATTCTATCCCTAATAATTAGCTTTACTCTGCCTTTTCCTCTCATTCAGTATTTCCAATTATCCATTGGAATTCTGCTATATTAAAATTTATGTATATAACTATAACTACATATTTTATGCTCTACATTGCTTTCTCTCATTCTACATTCTCATCTTGCTATATTACCCAGTCAAGTAAATGCTCTTTGCTTTCATTTGTGCTTATCTTCACATTCACTCTTCCTAACTGGCTTATGGTACTCTGTGTTTCCTTACTGTTGATGTTTTCCTCTTTTTATTCTATATGCAATTAATTTGTCATATGCATCTTTCTAGTTAACAGTCACTGGCCCTGAGATGTTTGGAGACTACCTGTGCAAGGCAGAGAACAAACTGGGAACACTGGAACGAGCCATCATTTTAGAGAAGGGAGCGAAGCCTGCAGTGCCTACTGCAAAGGTAATACTAAATTATTTTTAAACATTTTTCCTACTATATTTCAGTTACATGGTAATAGTACTATATAGTACTATTATAGTACTATATTGAGCATTTACCATATATGTCTAAGGCTTGTGTTGTAGGGAAAAAATCTACAGTATTTATCATTGAAGTGTCTTTATAATTGCATATTTCACTTTAAATTTTTTGAGTAGTAGTACAGTATAGTCTCTATAAGTGCTTTAAACCTGTGCAATAAGCAGGATAGAAAATACTCACAAGAATCAAATACTAAAATATTGATCAGAGTACCAAGGAAATGGACCCCTGGCAGGATCCATTTGTGCCCTCGAACAGCTGGCACTTAGCTTGAAGCAACAGGTGTTTTGCCACGTCTGAAACCATCCGAAGCAGTTCTGTCTTTCATCAGCGAAAGAACTGGCTAGCAATATGGTTGCATGCGGAAGCTGGTTCATCTGGTGGTGGTATTCAGTACTATGAGTTTTGTGCTAATTTGTAATGTTCTCATGTTCTACGTGAATCATTTGTGAATTTGTTTTCTGAACAACTTTAATGACTTTCAGGATGCTTTCCCAGTGTATTGGCAAACTGTCATTTGCTCTCTGTGCCTCTGTGACATGGGGCCAGGTTTTGACTCTGGTTCCTGGTAGGCCAAGCAGAACTCCTGCATCTGATGTGATCAATTTGCATGGAGAAATCTCAGCAAGATAGCTTCAGGGAGTTTCTATGGGGCTTCCCCAGAAAGAAGTACATTTGTGGCTGATTATTAATACACTTATTCTTAATATTGAACAAAAAATTACATATTCTTTGGAAGCAAGTCTTCCAATCAATTTAAACTTTAAGAATTAACTGTACCCAAATTGAGAACAAAGTTATTGGGAAATTCTTTGGTGTTCACACTGGCAACTAGCTGAATTAAAAGGAAACTAAAATATTTAACTAAGCAGAACCTCTGGAGAAGATAAAAATGCACACTGAACATCATAGATTATGTGATATATGAAAGGGCATTATATTCAGCTACCCAGGAAATCTGATCAGCCAAAAAAACTATGGAAGAAAACTTGTTCAAAACATAAAGAAAGATCCAAAGTTGTTCTATGCCTATATAAGAGGTAAAACCAAATCAGTAGGACCCTTAATAGATGAGACTAATTATATTATAATGGAGAATAAAAGGGCAGCAAATACTTTGAATGAATACTTTACACAAATTTTCACACTGGAAAAATTATATGGCATCCCATTATCCACACAAATATTCGAAGGTGGTGATGGTCACAAATTAAGGGATATAGCCATAATGTGGGACACAATCAGGAAAAATTTTGACAAACTAAAAGACTTAAAAGCCCCAGGTGTAGATGGAATTTAATCTAAAGTCATAACAGAACTGACAGATGAACAATGCCTACCACTGAAACTCCTTTTCACAAAATCTCTGGACCAAGGAATAGTTCTAGATTTGAAATATGCAAATGTTACCTCAATTTTCAAAAACGAGAGCTCAGCAGAAAACTACTTTCCAATAAGTTTGACATCACACATCTGCAAGCTCATGAAGAAAATCCAAAGGGAGGGAATTGTTCACCATCTCACAGAGAACAATCTTGTAAAATCAACAGATAATGGGTTTGTTAATCACTTAACTGTGCCAACCGAGTTTTCTCGGTCGGCGGGAAACTGCGCCAACCGAGAAAACTCGTTTTGATATTTTGTAACCAATTCTAAATGTGTACAAGGTTGGTTGTGTATGAAATGGACTTTTAGGACCTCCAGTGAGAGGCAGCCATCTTGGAACAAAATCCCAGAATGCCCTAGGGCTGCTGGCTGGGTTAGTACTGAATGAGCAACCATGGGTGGCGCACGCGCCTCTGGCTCTCAAACACCTGTCCGATGCGGTGTTGAAGATAATGCTCTGTCAGTGAAATTCAAACCTTATTGTTTGAAGAACATAAGGGTCATAATATTGGTGAAGCTAGGCGCAATAAGGACCTAACACAAAGGTCGGATGCAAGTGATACAGCACCTATGAGGACGATACAGCGAGCGTATCCAGTTGTAGCTCTGAGCGTCACCCTTGCAATCCTATGCTATTTACAATACAATACAATACAATACAATACAATTTTATTTAGGTAAGGTACATACATACAATAAATATTTACAAGGATTGTTTAACTTATAGGTATAGCTAGTACATACAATGCCTAAAGCCACTATTACGCAAAGCGTTTCGGGCATGATAAACTTAAATGACAAGCTTAATACTAATTGAGCATAATGAGTAGAATGAAAACAAGAAATGAAAACATAGATGAAAAAGCAGCACAAATACAATTATGTCGACAAACAGCGCTCTTTAAAGAAAAAAAACAGACATTGGTTGACAATAGAAGGGTAAGGTAAGTTACAGGGAATTTATTAGGTATAGCTTCGCTTTTAACTTAAACTGGTTGAGAGAGGTACAGTCTTTAACATGGTTGGGAAGGTCATTCCACAATCTGGGTCCCTTGATTTGTAGAGCATTTCTAGTTTGATTAAGTCGTACTCTAGGAATATCAAAACTGTATTTATTTCTGGTGTGATGCTCATGGGTTCTGATACAACCTTCTATGAAGCTTTTGAGATCAGGATTGGCATTATAGTTTAGCGTTTTATATATGTATAATACACATGAGAGAATGTGCAGTGACTTAATGTCTAACATATTCAGAGATTTAAGTAGGGGTACCGAGTGGTGTCTGGGGCCAGAATTGGATATTGTCCTAATAGCAGCTTTGTGTTGAGTAATTAGAGGACGTAAGTGATTTTGGGTAGTAGAGCCCCAAGCACAAATACCATAGTTGAGATATGGATAGATAAGGGAGTAATAGAGAGTCACCAGGGCAGGGCGTGGTACATAATATCTGATCTTAGAAAGAATGCCCACAGTTTTTGAAACTTTTTTTGATATGTTTAGAATGTGTCCCTGGAAATTAAGCTTGTGGTCAATGAGAATGCCAAGGAATTTGCCATCTAATTTGTTACAAATTTGGGTATTGTTTATTTTGAGATTTATTTGATTAGAGGATTTATTGCCAAACAGAATATAAAAGGTTTTGTCAATGTTAAGGGTGAGTTTGTTGGCAGTTAGCCACAGATGGACTTTATTTAGCTCAGTATTTACTGTGGCATTTAGAGCAAGGGGATCAGGACTGGAGTAAATGAAGGTTGTGTCGTCAGCAAATAGAATTGGTTTGAGGTGTTGGGAGGCATTTGGAAGGTCATTAATGTAGATGAGAAAGAGGAGAGGGCCAAGTATGCTGCCCTGGGGAACACCAATGTTGATGGGTAGGGTGGGAGAAATTGTGTTATTCACAGAAACATATTGGAGCCTGTCAGTAAGGTAGGATTTGAGGTATTGTAGGGAGTGTCCTCTGACTCCATAATGATGTAATTTAAGAAGAAGGTTTTGGTGGTTGACAGTGTCAAAAGCTTTACGCAGGTCCACAAACAACCCAACAGAGAACTCATTTTTATCAAGAGCTGTATGAATCGAGTTAAGCATACTAATAAGTGCATCGTTAGTGCTTTTTTTGGGTCTGAAGCCATATTGGCAAGGGCTAAGTATATTGAGTTTGGCTAGATATGAGTAAAGCTGCTTATAGATTAGTTTTTCAAAAATTTTTGACAAGTTTGGCAGGATAGATATAGGTCTGTAGTTGTTAACATCTGTGAGATTACCACATTTGTGGACAGGACATTTGTGGATACAAAGATGAATCGTTTTCTGCATTAAGTGATGATGCATCTGATACAAATAGCATAGATGAACAGTGTTTGCGGCTTCCATGGTGGTGTTTTCCATAGATATTTTCAAGAATGCCTGAAGCTCTTCCCAACTGGCAGACACTCTTGACGCTAGCTGAATCTCTTCCTAACTGATTGACACTCGTGAGGTAAGCTGAATCTCTTTCTGTGTGGGACCATACAAAGCGATCTTTTCAAGACTACCTTACAAATTGATCTTTTCCTATAATCTTTTCAATACTACCTTATGCTTTACAAGCTAGGTTACATACAACCTACAAGTTCTAAAGCCAAGGGTGTACGTGAGTGCGTTATTTGCAAGCACACAGAATGAAGAAGCAGGAAGCGAAAATTTATCTGTACTTGGTGCACTGAGAGCGAAGTCGCGCTGTGTACCATGGGCTACTTCGTTGATTATTACTCACTTCCAAAGTACTGAGTGTGTAATACAGTGTGTTACTGTGTAAATAGTGTGTGAAACAACATATTGTAATTTTAGTGAATTTTTAACAGGTAATATTGCGACAATAAACATTTATTGTGGACACATTACTGACACATGTATCACAGTTCCATGGAGCTTTATGAACGTTCTATTGTATACATATTGTAAAGGACACAAGTATGCATCATATATGATAAAAAAAAAACAAATAAAACCGCGTTGGAAATACATAAAACAAATAATTGAAAATATATTTGTGGCAACACCCGGTGCTTGAATGGCCCGCGCGACCGTGTCTGGGTGAGTCCAGGCCCTGATGACACCACAGCGACAGGCGACCAGGCCCTGATGACATCACAGCGCACTTTGTCCATGCCCCTACAGCCAAAGTAAGTGGAATTTGGTACATATTTTTTACATAGACATGTTCAGGGAAGGGAATTTATCATTTTACGAAGAAAAAAGAATTTTTGGGGAACACTTCATTTCATGCGCACTGGGGGAATTTCTCAAATAATATATATATATATATATATATATATATATATATATATATATATATATATATATATATATATATATATATATAATAATATATGTGTGTGTACGGAAAATCCACAGAGAAATGTGAAAGAGAGATGAACGTTTCGGCTGATCTGGGCCTTTGTCAGCACCTGACAACACAGTCAGGTGTTGACAAAGGCCCAGATCGGCCAAAACTTTTATCTCTCTTTCCCATTTCTCTGTGGATTTTCCGCATACAAATGATCAGTGTTTAGTGATCGTCAATTGCATATATATATATATATATATATATATATATATATATATATATATATATATATATATATATATATATATATATATATATATAACAGAGCACCACTTGGTTTCCGAACTTTAGTTATCCGAAACTTCCAGTTTCCCTATAGGGGTTGGGGAGTCTGGCTGGCTGGCTGGCTGGCTGGCAGGCCAGGCAGGCAGGCAGGCAGGCCAGGCAGGCAGGCAGGCTGGCAGGCAGGGAGGGAGGGGTAGTCACGTGGTTGAACCGTGTGACCTTGAAGAGAGAGTATGGGATGTAAAGGGGGGGGGGGTTGTCGGTGGTAGGGGTGGTGGGAGAGAGACCAGCTCATTCCCGAAGATAAGCCACTCAACCCGTTAGCATGATGGCAGGGAGGGAGGCAGGCTGGATAGCAGGCAGGCAGAGAAAGAGGCAGGCAAGCAGGCAGGCAGAGAAAGAGGCAGGCAGGCAGGCTGGCTGGCTGGCAGGCTGGCTGGCAGGATGTTCCTGCAGGCTAGCTAGCAGCATGTGCCTGCAGGCTAGCTGGCAGCATGTGCCTGCAGGCTGGCTGGCAGGATGTGCCTGCAGGCTGGCTGGCAGGATGTGCCTGCAGGCTGGCTGGCAGGATGTGCCTGCAGGCTGGCTGGCAGGATGTGCCTGCAGGCTGGCTGGCAGGATGTGCCTGCAGGCTGGCTGGCAGGATGTGCCTGCAGGCTGGCTGGCAGGATGTGCCTGCAGGCTGGCTGGCAGGATGTGCCTGCAGGCTGGCTGGCAGGATGTGCCTGCAGGCTGGCTGGCAGGATGTGCCTGCAGGCTGGCTGGTAGGATGTGCCTGCAGGTTGGCTGGTAGGATGTCCCTGCAGGCTGGCAGGAAACATTCAGAGGATGTTTGCCAGATGTCTTAATAAAAGGCTAAAAACAATTTAGGACTTTTATAAAGCGGATCAGGACTTCACTTATTGGTGAGTACAAACAAAATACGGTCGCATTCACGCTATGAACCTGTCAGTTTTCCCCTAGAGTTTTTTCACAAATTTTTGGGACAAATTTCTTTTTTACATTTCTAGTTTATTTTTTCCCTCTATTTCGTGTTTACGAACTTACATGTTAACCAATGGGTCTCGTCCCCAAGGGGTTTGGAAACCAAGTGGTGCCAACGGGTCTCATCCCCAAGGGGTTTGGAAACCAAGTGGTGCTCCGTGTGTGTGTGTGTGTGTGTGTGTATGTGTGTAATTACCTAAGTGTAGTTACAGGATGAGAGCTACGCTCGTGGTGTCCCGTCTTCCCAACACTCTTTGTCATATAACGCTTTGAAACTGCTGACGGTCTTGGCCTCCACCACCTTCTCACCTAACTTGTTCCAACTGTCTACCACTCGGTTTGCGAAAGTGAATTTTCTTATATATCTTCGGCATCTGTGTTTAGCTAGTTTAAATCTATGACCTCTTGTTCTTGAAGTTCCAGGTCTCAGGAAATCTTCCCTATCGATTTTATCAATTCCTGTTACTATTTTGTATGTAGTGATCATATCACCTCTTTTTCTTCTGTCTTCTAGTTTTGGCCTATTTAATGCCTCTAACCTCTCATAGCTCTTGCCCCTTCAGTTCTGGGAGCCACTTAGTAGCATGTCTTTGCACCTTTTCCAGTTTGTTGATGTGCTTCTTAAGATATGAGTACCACACAACCACTGCATATTCTAGCTTTGGCCTAACAAAAGTCGTGAACAATTTCTTTAGTATATCGCCATCCATGTATTTAAAAGCAATTCTGAAGTTAGAAAGTGTGGCATAGGCTCCTCGCGCAACGTTCTTTGTGTGGTCCTCAGGTGATAGTTTTCTATCTAGAACCACCCCTAGATCTCTTTCTTTATCAGAATTCTTTAAAGATTTCTCACATAATATATAGGTTGTGTGGGGTCTATGGTCTCCTATTCCACATTCCATAACATGGCATTTATTAACATTAAATTCCATTTGCCAAGTGGTGCTCCATATACTTATTTTGTCCAAGTCTTCTTGAAGGGCATGACAATCATCTAAGTTTCTTATCCTTCCTATTATCTTAGCGTCATCAGCAAACATGTTCATATAATTTTGTATACCAACTGGTAGATCATTTATGTAGACAATAAACATCACTGGTGCAAGAACTGAACTCTGTGGTACCCCACTTGTGACATTTCTCCAGTCCGATACATTGCCTCTGATTACTGCCCTCATTTTTCTATCAGTCAGAAAATTTTTCATCCATGTTAGAAGCTTACCTGTCACCCCTCCAATATTTTCCAGTTTCCAGAACAACCTCTTATGTGGTACTCTGTAGAAAACCTTTTTTAGGTCCAGATAGATGCAGTCAACCCAACCATCTCTTTCCTGTAAAATCTCTGTTGCTCAATCATAGAAACTGAGTAAATTCGATACACAGGATCTTCCAGATCGAAAACCATACTGTCTGTCTGATATAATATCATTTCTCTCCAGGTGTTCTACCCATTTAGTTTTGATAAATTTTTCCAATACTTTCACTATTACACTAGTCAATGAGACAGGTCTATAATTGAGGGAGTCTTCCCTGCTCTCACTTTTGTAGATGGGAACTATGTTAGCCTGTTTCCACACATCTGCTACGACTCCTGTACACAGGGATGCCTGAAAGATCAGGTGAAATGGAATGCTGAGCTCCGATGCACATTCTCTCAGAACCCATGGTGAAACTCCATCTGGGCCAACTGCTTTATTCTTACTAAGCTCCTTTAGCATATTTTCCACTTCATCTCTAGACACCTTTTACGCTCTATGTTGTTCTGTGGAATTCTTATTACCTGGTTGTTACCTGGTTGATGGGGTTCTGGGAGTTCTTCTACTCCCCAAGCTTGGCCCGGGGCCAGACTTGACTTGTGAGAGTTTGGTCCACCAGGCTGTTGCTTGGAGCGGCCCTCCAAGCAACATTACTTATTGTGTCTGGTTCTCTGAAGATCTCATTTTGTACAAACACACTTTGGAACTTTTTGTTTAATGTTTCACACATTTCCTTTTCATTTTCCGTGTATCTGTCCCCCATTTTTAACCTCTGAATATTATCCTTTACCTGCAGCTTGAATGAATTTATGAATTTGTAGAAAAAGCCTGGATCTGATTTATATTTGTATGCTATACCATTCTCAAAGTCCCTCTCTGCCTCTCTCCTTACTGCCGTGTAGTTGTTTCTTGCATCTTTGTATCACTGGTATGTTTTGGGGTTTGGCCTCTTTCTATAATGATTCCATGCTTTTGTCTTTTGATCTCTGGCCCTCTCGCAATTTCTGTTGAACCAACCCTGTTTCCCCAGGTCTGCATGTCTGTTTTGGTATGAATGTTTGTGTGCCTTCATGATATATTGGGCAAAATTTGGCATACATCTCATTTACTTCCTTGCCTAGCAACATGTCTGTCCAATTATACCCAAGAAAAAAATTTCTAAGTTCCCCATAGCATCCTCTCTTGAAATCGAGTTTAACAACTGTTTCACTGTCCCCATTCTCTACTAGATTATATCGCATAGCGTATTTAATACTTTACTGCTCTCCACGAACAGGACCAAAACTTGCTTGAAGTGGAATCACCGTTTCGGGTGATCGAGCGGCAACACGGAAAAGTGTATACTCTTTTCACTGTGCTGACCTTAATTTTTGATGTACATATTTCATTTTTGTACCAGTGTGTTTGCAATAGAATGTTCTAGAAGAACATATGTATAAAATATCACCAAACCCTGATTTAAACCACTACCAATAAAGAAACTATGTGGATCACTAGCCGTGAGCTCCAAACAGCGACGAGATGTTTCCATTCTTTTTCAGGGTTGTCAACTCCACACTTGTCCTATAGCATTAAATTTGGTATCTTTGAGATCACAATAAAATTCCCTACACGGACATATGCATATAAATGTAGAATCATGATCGCGGCCTACCAGCAAGACTGTGGGAAGTAGGTGAAGTGTTACCCGTTACCACACATTGGCGATCTACAATAGTTTTACCACGAAGATACAAGACAATGCCGTTCTCCCAAATAGGCTATGTGGCTATTAGAGAAAATGTAAATTTTATGGCAAACATGTTCATACTATCCCCCAAGTCGATCGGATAAGAATTGAATTTTATATAAATATTTGTTTGTCAGACATAAAAATATGTCTACTTGGGCAACTACAAGTGACCCCCGGCGGACACGATCTTGTGTCCGCGGGGGAGTAGAGTGTAATTTAATGTCCAAGAGGACGTGATCACTCTTTCCCAAGAGAGGAAGGTACTGGATGTCAAATACCTCCTCTTCTTTCCTGGTGAATACTAGATCCAGTACTGATGGAACATCCCCTTCCCTCATTCTTGTGGCCTGTTTGACGTGTTGATACATGAATGTGTGTAATTACCTAAGTGTAGTTACAGGATGAGAGCTATGCTCATGGTATCCCGTCTCGTATAATGCTTTGAAATTACTGACGGTTTTGGCCTCCATCACCTTCTCACTTAACTTGTTCCAACCGTCTACCACTCTATTTACAAAAGTGAATTTTTGTATATTTCTCCGGCAGCTTTGTTTCATTAGTTTAAATCTATGACCTCTTGTTCTTGAAGTTCCGGGTCTCAGGAATTCTTCCCTATCAATTTTATCAATTCCTGTTACTTTTTTCAACGTAGTGATCATATCGCCTCTTTTTCTTCTATCTTCTAGTTTTTGCATATTTAATGCCTCTAACCTCTCCTCGTAGCTCTTGTCCTTCAGTTCTGGTAGCCACTTATAATAATAATAATAATAATAATAATTTTTATTTAGGTAAAGGTACATACATAAAGAGATTTTACAAAGTTTGTTGGCTTTATAGATAGAGCTAGTACATACAATGCCTAAAGCCACTATTACGCAAAGCATTTCGGGCAGGAAAAAATACTAATGACTAAAGCTTAAAACTAATGGGTAAAAAGAATAAAATGTGTTGAGTACAAATAAAAATAGAGGTAAAAGAGGGGGGAACATTGTTGAAAAAGCAGCACAATTATAATTACAATGGCACACTTACACTTAGTGGCATGTCATATCACCTTTTCCAGTTTGTTGATGTACTTCTTAAGATATAGGCACCATACAACCGCTGATTATTCCAGCTTTGGTCTAATAAAAGTCATGAACAATTTCTTTAGTATTTCTCCATCCATGTATTTAAAAGCAATTCTGAGGTTAGAAGTGTAGCATAGGCTCTTCGCACAATTTCCCATTTTCAACCTCTGAATATTATCCTTTACCTGCAATTTGTTGTTTATGAATTTATAGAATAGACCTGGTTCTGTTTTACATTTTTCTGCAATCCCTTTTTCAAAATTTCTTTCTGCCTCTCTCCTCACTGCCGTGTAGTTGTTTCTCGCATCTTTGTATCGCAGGTATGTTTGGGGGTTTGATACATATATATATATATATATATATATATATATATATATATATATATATATATATATATATATATATATATATATATATATATATATATATATACTAGGTCGTACCTAGTAGCCAGAACGCACTTTTCAGCCTACTATGCAAGGCCCAATTTGCCTAATAAGCCAAGTTTTTATGAATTAATTGTTTTTCGACTACCTAACCTAACCTAACCTAACTTTTTCGGCTACCTAACCTAACATAACCTATAAAGATAGGTTAGGTTAGGTTAGGTAGGGTTGGTTTGGTTCGGTCATATATCTACGTTAATTTTAACTCCAATTAAAAAAAATTGACCTCATACATAATGAAATGGGTAGCTTTATCATTTCATAAGAAAAAAATTAGAGAAAATATAATAATTCAGGAAAACTTGGCTTATTAGGCAAATCGGGCCTTGCATAGTAGGCCAAGAAGTGCATTCTGGCTACTAGGTACGACATATATATATATATATATATATATATATATATATATATATATATATATATATATATATATATATATATATATATCAATCTAATATCAATCTAATATATCTAAATATATCAAAAAAAGTTTCAAAAACTGTTGGCATTCTTTCTAAGATCAGATATTATGTACCCCGCCCTGCCCTGGTGACTATTACTCCCTCATCTATCCATATCTCAACTATGGTATTTGTGCTTGGGGTTCTACTACCCAAAATCATTTATGTCCTCTAATTACTCAACACAAAGCTGCTATTAGGACAATATCCAACTCTGGCCCCAGACATCACTCGATACCCCCTACTCAAATCTCTGAATATGTTAGACATTAAGTCACTGCACATTCTCTCATGTGTATTATACATATATAAAACGCTAAACTGTAATGCCAATCCTGACCTCAAAAGCTTCATAGAAGGTTGTAACAGAACCCATGAACACCACACCAGAAATAAATACAGTTTTGATATTCCTAGAGTACGACAGAAATGCTCTACAAATCAAGGGACCCAGATTGTGTAATGACCTTCCCAACCATGTTAAAGACTGTACCTCTCTCAACCAGTTTAAGATAAAAACGAAGCTATACCTAATAATTTCCCTGTAACCTACCTTACCTCTCTATTGTCAACCAATGTCTATTTTTTTTAAAGAGCGCTGTTTGTCGACAGAATTGTATTTGTGCTGCTTTTCAGCTATGTTTTCATTCCATGTTTTCATTTTACTCTTTATGCTCAATTAGTATTAAGGTTTAGTCATTTAAGTTTTTCATGCCCAAAACGCTTTGCGTAATAGTGGCTTTAGGCATTGTATGTACTAGCCCTAACTATAAATCCATCACTCTTTGTAAAATCTCTTGTATGTATGTACCTTACCTAAATAAACATTTGATTTGATTTTGATTTGATCTTGTAAAGATTACATTCTTGTAAAGCCACTAGTACGCGCAGCGTTTCGGGCAGGTCCTTAACCACTTAACTGCGCCAACCGAGTTTTCTTGGTCGGCGGGAAACTGCGCCAACCGAGAAAACTCGTTTTGATTTTTCATAACCAATTCTAAATGTGTACGAGGTTGGTTGTGTACGAAATGGACTCTTAGGACCTCCAATGAGAGGCAGCCATCTTGGAAAAAAAAATCCCAGAATGCCCTAGGGCTGCTGGCTGGGTTAGTACTGAATGAGCAACCATGGGTGGTGCATGCGCCTCTGGCTCCCAAACTCCTGTCCGATGCGGTGTTGAAAGATAATGCTCTGTCGGTGAAATTCTAACCTTATTATTTGAATAACATGAGGGTCATAATATTGGGGAAGCCAGGCGCAATAAGGACCTAACACAAAGGTCGGATGCAAGTGATACAGCACCTTTGAGGACAATATAGCGAGCGTATTCAGATGTAGCTCTGAGCGTCACCCCTTGCAATCCTATGCTATTTATTTAGATGATACTTAGATGAATCGTTTTCTGAGTTCAGTGATGATGCATCTGATACAAATAGCATAGATGAACAGTGTTAGCGGCTTCCATGGTGGTGTTTTCCATAGATATTTTCAAGAATGCCTGAATGTCTTCCCAACTTACGGACACTCTTGAAGCTAGCTGAATTTCTTCCTGACTGACGGACACTCGTGAGGTAAACTGAATCTCTTCCTGTGTGATCCATACAAAGCGATCTTTTCAAGACTACCTTACAAATTGATCTTTTCCTATAATCTTTTCAATACTACCTTATGCTTTGCAAGCTTAGTTACATACAACCTACAAGTTCTAAAGCCAAGGGTGTACGGGAGTGCGTTATTTGCAAGCACACAGAATGAAGAAACAGGAAGCGAAAATTTATCTGTGCCTGGTGCACTAAGAGCGAAGTCGTGCTGTGTACCATGGGCTACTTCGTTGATTATTACTCACTTCCAAAGTACTGAGTGTGTAATACAGTGTGTTACTGTGTAAATAGTGTGTGAAACTGTACTTATTGTAATTTTTTGGAATTTTTAACAGGTAATATTGCGACAATAAAAATTTATTGCGGACACATCACTGAACATGTATCACAGTTCCACGGAACATTATAAACGTTCACTGTATACATATTGTAGAGGACACAAATACGCATCATATACGATAAAAAAACAAATAAAAACGCATAGGAAATACATATACCAAATAATTTAAAATATATTTGTGGCAACACCCGGTGCTTGAATGGCCCGCGTGACCGTGTGTAGGCGAGTCACGAACAGGCGACCAGGCCCTGATGACGTCACAGCACATCTTGTCCACGTCCCTACAGCCAAAGTAGGTGGAATTTGGTACTTATTTTTACATAGACATGTTCAGGGAAGGGAATTTATCATTTTACAAAGAAAAAAGAATTTTTTGGGAACACTTCATTTCATGCGCACCGGAGGAATTTCTCAATAAACTCCGCGCAGCATGGTGGTTAATCTAAAAAAAATTTAAATAAGTAAATACTTGCAAAATTTATAAAAAAATGATAACAGTTACAAGGCAAGAAAAAAAATGAGAGAAAATTGTAGGTATATTAAAGCACATAGGTAGCTCAGATTGATTGCAATGACAGCTTGAATGGTAGTTGACAAAAATTGGTAGGCTCAATACAGTATATGGCTAGCACATAAAAGAAGACAGCAATGAACACAATGATAAGGTTGTTTGGGTTAAGTACATAAAAATTGGGAGATTGGGTAACACTAGATACAAATCAAATTTGAAGCTCAGTGTAGGAAACTACGAAGATGAAATTAGGTACTTTTTGGTTTTGCTTTTAAATGACGCAAAAGTTTGACAGCATTTCAATTCACTAGGGAGTGAGTTCCATATACTAGGTCCCTTAATTTGCATAAAGTGTTTACACAGATTAAGTTTGACCCTGGGGATCTCAAAGAGATATTTATTTCTGGTGTGGTGATAATACAAATCAATAATGATCTGGTGTGGGTCCAATTACATCTGTCCAGGGAGAGTTTCAGAGCATGGTTTGCATTTAAGAACAGGGTTTTGTAAATGTAGTTGACACAAGAGAATGTGTGGAGGGAGTTAATATTTAGCAAGTTTAGGGATTTAAACAAGGGAGCTGAGTAAAAGTCAAATAGTCAAAGAGGATTTAAGGGATTTAATTGTAAACTGAGCAAAAGTATATTCACAGTAGTCATCTCTGTCACTAATGACACTGTTGCAGATAAATGTATCTCGGTAATATATAGCTGTGCCACCACCTTTTTTGTTATGCCTACAGTTATGAATGGCTTTATAACCAGCAAAGTTGTAGAGTTGGGTATAGTCTTTATTTAGCCAAGTTTCTGTTAAAATAATGAACGATAAGTTAGTACATAGTGCTGTAAGTAATGCATTTATATCGTCAAAATGTTTACCAAGTGATCTAACATTTTGGTTGTAAACTGATAAGCAGGTGCTATTTTGGAGTTTGTTTTTTGCCTAGTGTGCTGTGAAATACTTGCAATAATGATGATCAATGTGCTGGTTGGTGTAAATATGAGACAGAAGATTTTGATCAGGATCAATATCAGTGTGCATGGAGATGCAGAGGGATCATGATACAAGATACACGCTACAGCAAAACACAAGAATAGAAGCAAATACACATAAAATAGTAACAAATTAGAAGTGAAATAAAGATCAATAGATAGCCAGGAAGGACACGGAAGTTAGATAAAACAAAAAACAAAAAATCAATTGGGACTGACAATATAAATGCAAAATAAAAAATAATAAGAAAAATAATAATCATAAAGTAAAATAATCTTAAAGATAATTTGCTTAGAATGGTTAATTAAAATCCTATAATTAGTATGAACCTAAGAAAACAAAGTGAGCTCAAATAGATAATTAAAAAAAGACATAAATCTAGAAATTTACTCTAATATAAATCTAAGTGTAAAAATAAACAGGGTGTGAGTATATTCATGTGGAAGATTTAACTTCTTCTTCTAACTAACTAACGATGGAGGAAGTGTAACTTCCTCCATCTGTGCTGACAAAAGCTGTTTCTCCTGTTGAATTTCCTTACCTAACCTATTGTAGTCATTTATGTTTAAATTTACTTTAACTTCTTCCAAAGCTATTTTTAAGAGTTTATTTTCTTCTTCCATGGCTTTGCAGTTTGTTTCCAATTGGTTTTTATCCTTGCACAAGTCTTTCACTATATCCTCAAGACATAAAACTTTGCTATTCAAATGGTCATTACTTTCTTTCAATTTACTAATTATTTCTACATGAGAGTTCACTATAGTATCTAATTTTACCCACTTGTTATGTAGACTACTAATATCAATGCTTTCTTCATTAAATCCCACAAAATCAAGCTCTGTTTTGTTTTTCCTCTTGCCGGTGGCCATCTTGAATGTTCTTCTCTGCACTGGAAACACTAGGGCAACTTTTTCTCATTTGATTTTTCACTTAGCACATTCCTGTTATCTCACTTATTTTTCAAAAGCATTATACCTTTATGTTCTCTGGGACACCACTCACTATCATCAACCTGTACTACAGTACTTAGGATTGTTGAAATATGCTGGAGCTCCTCTGATGCAAGTGTTGACCCTAGGGGTGTCACCTTTTGAATTCCTGTACTCATCTAGTTGTGCTTGCGGGGGTTGAACTCTGGCTCTTTGGTCCCGCCTCTCAACCGTCAATCAACAGGTGTACAGGTTCCTGAGCCTATTGGGCTCTATCATATCTACACTTGAACCTGTGTATGGAGTCAGCCTCCACCACATTAATTCCTAATGTATTCCATTTGTCAACAACTCTGACACTAAAAAAGTTCTTTCTAATATCTCTGTGGCTCATTTGGGCACTCAGTTTCCACCTGTGTCCCCTAGTGCGTGTGCCCCTTGTGTTAAATAGCCTGTCTTTATCAACCCTGTCGATTCCCTTGAGAATCTTGAATGTGGTGATCATGTCCCAACTAACTCTTCTGTCTTCCAACGAAGTGAGGTTCAATTCCCGTAGTCTCTCCTCGTAGCTCATACCTCTCAGCTCGGTACTAGTCTGGTGGCAAACCTTTGAACCTTTTCCAGTTTAGTCTTATGCTTGACTAGATATGGACTCCATGCTGGAGCCGCATACTCCAGGATTGGTCTGACATATGTGGTATATAATGTTCTGAAAGATTCCTTACACAAGTTTGTAAAGGCCGTTCTTATGTTAGCCAACCTGGCATATGCTGTTGATGTTATCCTCTTGATATGAGCTTCAGGGGACAGGTCTGGCGTGATATCAACCCCCAGGTCTTTCTCTCTCTCTGACTCTTGAAGTATTTCATCTCCCAAGTGATACCTTGTATCTGGTCTCCTGCTTCCTACCCCTATCTTCATTACATTACATTTGCTTGGGTTAAACTCTAACATCCATTTGTTCAACCATTCCTGCAGCTTGTCCAGGTCTTCTTGAAGCCTCAAGCTGTCCTCCTCTGTCTTAATCCTTCTCATAATTTTGGTGTCGTCAGCAAACATTGAGAGGAATGAGTCTATACCCTCTGGGAGATCATTTACGTATATCAGAAACAGGATAGGTCCAAGCACAGAGTCCTGTGGGACTCCACTGGTGACTTCACGCCATTCTGAGGTCTCACCCCTCACTATAACTCTCTGCTTCCTATTGCTTAGGTACTCCCTTATCCACTGGAGCGCCCTACCAGTTACTCCTGCCTGTTTCTCCAGCTTATGCATCAGCCTTTTATGGGGTACTGTGTCAAAGGCTTTTCGACAGTCCAAAAAAATGCAGTCCGCCCATCCTTCTCTTTCTTGCTTAATCTTTGTCACCTGATCGTAGAATTCTATCAAGCCTGTAAGGCAAGATTTACCCTCCCTGAACCCATGTTGATGGGTTGTCATGAAGTCTCTTCTCTCCAGATGTGTTACTAGGTTTTTTCTCACAATCTTCTCCATCACCTTGCATGGTATACAAGTTAAGGACACTGGCCTGCAGTTCAGTGCCTCTTGTCTGTCACCCTTTTTAAATATTGGTACTACATTAGCAGTCTTCCATATTTCTGGTTGGTCTCCCGTTTCCAGTGACCTACTATACACTATGGAGAGTGGCAAGCAAAGTGCTCCTGCACACTCTTTCAATACCCATGGTGAGATTCCATCCGGCCCAACAGCTTTTCTCACATCCAGCTCCAATAGGTGCTTCTTGACCTCATCTCTTGTAATTTAGAACCTTTCCAAGGTCACCTGGTTTGCTGCCACCTCTCCTAGCGGAGGTGGCAGACTTCTCCCTGTTTTATTGTAAAGACTTCCTGGAACCTTTTGTTGAGTTCTTCACACACCTCTTTGTCATTCTCTGTGTACCTGTCCTCGGCCACCTTAAGTTTCATCACCTGTTCCTTCACTGTTGTCTTTCTCCTGATGTGACTGTGTAGTAGCTTTGGTTCGGTCTTGGCTTTATTAGTTATATCATTTTCATACCTTTTCTCAGCTGCTCTTCACACTAACATACTCGTTCCTGGTTCTCTGATATCTCTCTCTACTTTCTGGTGTTCTGTTATTACAAAAGTTCCTCCATGCCCTTTTGTTCAGCTCCTTTGCTTTCATACATTCCCTATTAAACCACGGATTCTTCCTTTGCTTCTCTGTTTTTTCCTGTTGGGCTGGGACAAACCTGCTTACAGCCTCCTGACATTTTTGGGTGACATAGTCCATCATGTCTTGTACGGACTTGGTTCCGAGTTCTGTGTCCCAATGTATATCCCATAGGAATTTATTCATCTCCTCATAGTTTCCCTTTCGGTATGCCAGCCCTTTGTTTCCCAGTTCTTTTTTGGGGGTGATAATTCCTAGCTCAACCAGGTACTCAAAGCTCAATACACTATGATCACTCATTCCCAAGGGGGCTTCCAACTTAACTTCCCTTATATCCGACTCATTTAGGGTAAATATCAGATCAAGCAAGGCTGGTTCATCCCCTCCTCTCGTTCTTGTCAGTCCCTTGACGTGTTGACTTAGAAAGTTTCTTGTTGCCACATCCAGCAGCTTAGCTCTCCATGTGTCTGGGCCTCCATGTGGGTCTGTGTTCCCCCAATCTATCTTTCCATGGTTGAAGTCTCCCATGATTAGTAGCCTGGATCCATTCCTGCTAGCCACAGAAGCTGCTCTCTCTATTATATTGATGGTGGCCAAATTGTGTCTATCATATTCCTGTCTGGGTCTTCTGTCATTTGGTGGGGGGTTATATATGACTACTACTATAATTTTCTGTCCTCCAGTTGCTATGGTGCCTGATATGTAGTCACTGAAACCTTCACAGTTCTGAATTACCATCTCTTCGAAACTCCAACCTTCTCTTAGTAGCAAAGCTACACCACCTCCTCCTCTCCCTTCTCTCTCTTTCCTCACTACATAGTAGCCCTGTGGAAACACTGCATTTATAATAATAATAATAATAATAATAATAATAATAATAATAATAATAATTTTTATTTAGGTAAAGGTACATACATAAAGAGATTTTACAAAGTTTGTTGGCTTTATAGATAGAGCTAGTACATACAATGCCTAAAGCCACTATTACGCAAGGCGTTTCGGGCAGGAAAAAACACTAATGACTAAAGCTTAAAACTAATGGGTAAAAAGAATAAAATGTGTTGAGTACAAATAAAAATAGAGGTAAAAGAGGGGGGAACATTGTTGAAAAAGCAGCACAAATACAATTACAAATTATTACAGAAAATTACATTCAAACAGCGTTGAATTGAAAAAAAAAAAAACAAAAAAAAAAAACATACATGGGTTGACAACAGAGGGGTAAGGTAGGTTACAGGGAATTTATTAGGTATAGCTTCGTTTTTAACTTAAACTGGTTGAGAGAGGTACAGTCTTTAACATGGTTGGGAAGGTCATTCCACATTCTGGGCCCCTTGATTTGTAGAGCATTTCTGGTTTGATTAAGTCGTACTCTAGGAATATCAAAACTGTATTTATTTCTGGTGTGGTGCTCATGGGTTCTGTTACAACCTTCTATGAAGCTTTTGAGATCAGGATTGGCATTATAGTTTAGCGTTTTATATATGTATAATACACATGAGAGAATGTGCAGTGACTTAATGTCTAACATATTCAGAGATTTGAGTAGGGGTACCGAGTGATGTCTGGGGCCAGAATTGGATATTGTCCTTATAGCAGCTTTGTGTTGAGTAATTAGAGGACGTAAGTGATTTTGGGTAGTAGAGCCCCAAGCACAAATACCATAGTTGAGATATGGATAGATAAGGGAGTAATAGAGAGTCACCAGGGCAGGGCGTGGTACATAATATCTGATCTTAGAAAGAATGCCCACAGTTTTTGAAACCTTTTTTGATATGTTTAGAATGTGTCCCTGGAAATTCAGCTTGTGGTCAATGAGAATGCCAAGGAATTTGCCATCTAATTTGTTACAAATTTGGGTATTGTTTATTTTGAGATTTATTTGATTAGAGGATTTAGGATTTTAGGATTTGTTATGGTGTTTGTTAGCTTTGTTTCTGTGAGTGCTATTATGTCTGGGTTTTCTTCTAGTGCCCATTCTCCGAGTTCACTTGTTTTATTTGTAATCCCATCTGTGTTAGTGTACATTGCCTTGAAGCTCACTTTCTTCAGTTCATTTTCTTGTCCCTTTCTTGGCGAGCATTCTGCTGGTGTGGGAAGCTTTTCCGTGGGTGAGAAGATCTGTGAGGTGGTTTGCAGTGTCTCAGAGGAGTTTGGGGTGAGGGGTGGGGGTTTCAGGGAAGGGGGACAGGTAGGGTGTGGGTTAAGGAGATAGGGGGGACATGGAGGATACGGGGTGATGGGGGAGGAGGGATAGGGAGGGTATGGGATGAAGGGAGAGGGGGGACAGGGGGGGAAAGGTGGGAGGGGGGACATGATGGGAATGGGGAAGGGGTGACAGGGTAAGAATGGGGTGGGGGGGAGGGAGGGTTGGGTGGGGGCAGGTAGGGTGAGGGGAAGGGAGGGTTTCTATACAGAGGGGGGTGGTGGTGTTGCCCCCCCCCCCCCCCCCTCTGGTGTTGCTGGGATGCTGGTTTTGGGTTCGCCTCTTGTCTCTAGGACTGTTGTGTTGGGGGCTGTGATTTCCTGGTTTACTCCTCACTCCCTGCACTTCCTCCTTGGCTCTGCTGCCCTGGCTCTCTCCTCCTTCGTCCTGTCCCTCTGCAGGAATACTTTCTTGTATCCCTCCACATACTGCAGTCGACTCTTCCTTTTGAGAATATCCTCCTTTGTGGTTTCGTTTGTAAACACCACCTTTACAAGTCGGTTTCTGTCCTTGTTGTACCAGCCCAACCTGAAAACCTCAATGTTTCGTTCAGCCCCTTCCATCTGTAACCCCTTCAGTAGCCCCTGTACTGCCTCTCTATCCTTGCTATTCCATTCTTGCCTGTTGGATCCTTCCTGTTCTTTGATGCCTACAACTACCACTGATCTTTTTCTCTCCAGCAGCTGAGTGGTGCACCTTGCTGCTTCCTGTGAGGTAGCTGCTTGCATGGCTACCTCCCTCACTGTGTCCATAGCTTCTGAGCTCTTTTTCACTATGTCTGCAAATGTTTCAGGTACAGAAATGTTTGAAATGAAATGCAAATGCTTCAGAGGCATTTCCTTCCAATGTAACATTCCCACCTTCCCTTTGGATGATAATCTGATGCTCGATCTCTTTATTTTTCTCTGTGAGGGATTTGATCTCCCTTGCTGATGTCAGCTCACTTTGCAGGTTGTTAATTGTAATCCTCATTTCCTGCATCTCCTTCCTGAATTCCTCCAGAACTTGCGTTAACATGTCCCTCGTTTGGTCACTCTGGCTGTTCGCTGTGTCCCTGTTGTGTCCACCTGCCATTTTGCCCTTGTCAAGAGAGAGAGAGAGCAAGAATAGTCCTAGCGTGAGTGGGTGTGGTGGGGGGGGGAGTGTTTTGGGAGAGTGGGAGTGGTGGGGGGGGGAGTGTGTTGGGAGAGTGAGATGGGGGTTAATAGGAGGTGAGCGAGGTGTAGTCTTCAGATTATGGTTGGGGAGGGATTAGCGGCTTATCTGGGTTCCCAGTGAGCTCACAGTTGCTGTCCCTGTTACCTGTCTACCACGATTGTATTATTACGATTGTATTATTGAATGGAATGCAATAGTGTCTATGATATGATCTTATATAAACCTTGCACACTGTTGGAGACTTATGAGAGACACTTACCAGCCAGCCCCCCACAAGCACTCTAGGTGAATACACGGCGTGTCGTCGGTAATCCTGTGAGGTCTTCAGGTCTCCACGTGGGTCCCGGCTGATGCGACTGATGCTGCCTCAAGAAGTCAATTTTCACTAACTATCTTCTCTAAATTCACTAAGATAATTCACCACGAGATGTGATCAATGTGTTGCATTACAATGTCACTGTTCAATTTACACTGTCCCGATTCTCACTGCACAGTACACCCGTTCCCTTGACCCTATTGTTCCCTCGGTTAACGCGGACCGCTGACCCTACACATCTGCTCACGATCAAAGCTGACCCAAGACCTGTTTGTGCCTCGATTTACAATGGTAATCCATTCCCAGAGATGTATCGTAAGTCGAAACGATTTTTCCCATAAGAAATAAAGGAATTGAATTAATCCATTCCACACACCCCAAAAATATTAACTTAAAATATATATTTTATGCTGAATACAATTCTTTTCTCTAACTACAATACAGTACATATGTTTATCTTAACTTTATGGAGGACTCTTGAAGGTGTATGGAAGATGGTGATGAGGGGGAGGAGGAGAAGTGTTATTGTTTGGAAGGGGAGTCCCCTTCCATTATAATATCAGGCAGTGATAATTTCTCTTGGGTACACTCTCTCCTATGTTTTGCCTGCATGCCCCTAGGACCTGGTTGTGGATCACTGCTAGTTTGTCTCACTTAAAATTTGTCTAGCGACACTTGTTTTTCCCTTCGTTTTAACATTTGTCTATAGTGATGCATTAGTGTCATTGAAAAAGTTAAGGCAACGGCCTACTGCAGCTTGATTTGAGTGAGTCGTTTCAGCAAAAGTTTACAGTTCTTCCCATGCTGCACACATTTTCTTAATTTTTGAGGAAGGGATATTCTGTATTGCTTCTATGGTCATCCTCACATGTGTTTTCATACGTTAAACCTTACCACTGACTTTCTTGAGACCCAGAGTGTGATATATAATAATTAGTTTTATGTTCAAAAAAGCAAAAAATCACCATAAATATAGAATTTCTTATAAGTGTGAGCGTCACTAAGCGAGCGGCTCTAGTAAACTGAGTTTGGTTGGCCTGCGCAACCAGGAACCATGCGCTCGGTCGACCTAAGCATGTATCAACAAATATCGTTAGTTGACGACACTATCGTAAGTCGAGTCGCATTTTCCGATCAAATTATATCATAACTCGAAATTATTGTAAGTCGGGGCAATCGTAAGTCGACGTGCCACTTTATATATATATATATATATATATATATATATATATATATATATATATATATATATATATATATATATAATATATATTTCATTGAATATGACCGCATATTCTGTATTTACTATTTTCTGGTTTAGGGCTTCTATCCCTCTAACTATTTTCTTAGCATCAGGGCTTAGCTGAAATAGGAGTTCTCCAAAACTCATTTTCGTAATTTTAAGGCGAAGAAAAGAAGTGAATTATTATAGAATGTATTACACTTATTTATACAATTTGCACAACGTTTCGAACCTCCATGGTTCATTCTCAAGTGAAGAGATTTTACAGGGCTGGTTGATTTTATACCCGCACTGGGTCAGGTGATATGACAATAAAGGTGAAAACATGGGGGGATACATAAGGGATAAATGTGGGGTGAAACATAAGAACATAAGAATAGAGGTAACTGCAGAAGGCTTATTGACCCATACGAGGCAGCTTCTATCTACATACAAAGATTAATCAAGTGTAATTGGCCTGTTATGTTGAACATTGTCTTCTGTGTTGGCATCGTTATGTTCTGGTCTTGTCCTTACTCTCATGGTGGGTAGAGTAAATAGTTCCGTGATTTGGGTGTTCATGGTAGGTTGTTCTATTCTTATGTGAATTGCTTCAAGAATTTATAATCTTCTTGCATCTTGGGTTTTGTCTATTATACAGGTATTTTTGTTCAACATTTCTCTTGTTAGGTTTATGTCATGGGCTTGTCTCATGTGATTCCTAGGGGCACCGGATTGAAGATGGCATGTCAAACGCCTCGTCAGCTTGGTCGACGTCATACCTATGTACTTAGATTGAAGGTTACATCCTTCGTGGGGGCAAGTGTACATGTATACAATGCTTGACTGCTGTAGAGGGTTCTCCGTCGGCTTCGGGCTGTTTTTGATAAGGAGTTCGGAAGTCTTCTAGGTTTTGTAGAATATTATCAGGTTTATGTTTTGGTTAGGAGTAATGCTTTTTACTCCTTTACGGATTATTTCTTTCATTATTCTTTCCTCTTTTATATGTTCACTGTGCATGGTTGATTTCTAATATAATTTTATTGGAGGTATTGTGGTTTCTGTTCTAGGTTCTGGATTATACCAACGGTCCAAGTGTCTTCTTATAGCAGCATTTATTTCCGCGTTGCTATATCCGTTGTTCACCAATACCTGAGTTACCCTTTCAAACTCTCTACTCACGTTGCTCCATTCAGAGCAGTGGGTAAGCGCTCGACGAATATAAGCATTGAGAACACTGGCTTTGTATCTTTGGGGGCACTCACTTCTACCGTTCATGCATAATCCTATGTTGGTGGGCTTGGTATATACGTGGGTGCTTAAAGAGGTCTCTGTTTTTGTTATTAGTACATCCAAGAATGGCAGACTGTTATTTTCACTATTTTCATGTGTAAATCGGAGTACTGACTCTCTCTCTAGATGTCTTTTTAGGTCAATTAGTTCAACTGAGTCTTTTACTATTACGAATATGTCATCTACATAACGGCAATATACAGTTGGTTTTTGTCTGCTACTGAAGACCCTGTCTTCGATGGTTCCCATATAAAAGTTAGCAAATAAAACTCCTAAGGGGGGAGCCCATTGCCACTCCGTCTATTTGTAAATACATGTCTCCTTGTGGACTGATGAAAGGGGCTTCCTTTGTACATGCTTCGAGAAGACTCTTCAAGTGTGGCTCAGGTATGTCTAATTTGGGGGTGCTCTCGTCTCTGTATACTCTGTCCAGTATCATTCCTATGGTTGTGTCGACTGGGACGTTGGTAAATAGGGATTCAACGTCCAGGGAAGCAATGATTCCATCGGGCTGGGTAGATTTGATCAATTCTTGGAAATCTACTGATAATTGTAGACTAAACTTACTTGGAGTGTATGGAGTTAGGAGTTCATTGAGTTCTTTTGACAGGTGATAAGTTGGAGTTGTATTTGGCTGATTATAGGGCGTAGTGGGTTACCTGGTTTATGAGTCTTAACATTGCCGTAGGCATATCCTAAGCCATAGTCGCCTTGAAGTTTATTGAAATTCACACTACCTTTCTTTGCATTGATTTCTGTAATTGTTTTGTTTACTTTCCGCTTAAGGTCTTCCACAGTGTTCCTCGTGATTCGTTGAAATTTGGAGTCGTCACTAAGGATGTCGTTAATTTTGTTCATGTATTCTTGGGTAGGAATCAATATATATGCTGCTGTCTTGTCGGCTTTTCTTATTGTTACGTCTTTCAGATTTTTTAGTTGTTTTGCTGCTTCTTTGATTCGTGGGGTTAAGATTGTAGACGAATATGTTCCTCGTTTTTTCCCCGCTTCTGCTAGTAGTTCAGCCTGAAGTGTGTCAGTGGTGATGACTCACCCTTACAGAGCAGGCTGAGCATCTATTAAACAAATGGACCCAGTACGACATCCCTATCCAACTCAAGCAAACCATCAACAGTGAACTATTTAACCTGAAACAACATAAAACTCGTGTAGAAACAAAGACACTCCGTAAGTTAACAGCCCTAAACGGTGGACAGTTAAAGATCCCTTGTCCTAAAGATGGCTACATTAACCTGACTTCTTATGATCTTACCAGGACCAACGAGACCTCTTAAATCTTGGTCTAAATTGTCAATTCATATCTAAACCAAAGATGCATCAAAAACGCCTGGAAATCGAAATGCTTCTGGACGACATCCATAAGCTAGAAGACAACAAAAAAGTCATCACCACTGACACACTTCAGGCTGAACTACTAGCAGAAGCGGGGAAAAAACGAGGAACATATTCGTCTACAATCTTAACCCCACGACTCAAAGAAGCAGCAAAACGACTAAAAAATATGAAAGACGTAACGATAAGAAAAGCCGACAAGACAGCAGCATATGTATTGATTCCTACCCAAGAATACATGAACAAAATTAGCAACATCCTTAGTGACGACTCCAAATTTCAACGAATCACGAGGAACCCTGTGGAAGACCTTAAGCGGAAAGTAAACAAAACAATTACAGCAATCAACGCAAAGAAAGGTAGTGTGCATTTCAATAAGCTTCAAGGCGACTATGGCTTAAGATATGCCTACGGCAATGTTAAGACACATAAACCAGGTAACCCACTACGCCCTATAATCAGCCAAATACCAACTCCAACTTATCACCTGGCAAAAAAACTCAACGAACTCCTAACTCCATACACTCCAAGTAAGTTTGGTCTACAATCATCAGCAGATTTCCTAGAATTGATCAAATCTACCCAGCCTGATGGAATCATTGCTTCCCTGGACGTTGAATCCCTATTTACCAACGTCCCAGTCGACACAACCATAGGAATGATACTGGACAGAGTATACAGAGACGAGAGCACCCCCAAATTAGACATACCTGAGCCACACTTGAAGAGTCTTCTTCAAGCATGTACAAAGGAAGCCCCTGTCATCAGTCCACAAGGAGACATGTATTTACAAATAGACGGAGTAGCAATGGGCTCCCCTTAGGAGTTTTATTTGCTAATTTTTATATGGGAACCATCGAAGATGGGGTCTTCAGTAGCAGACAAAAACCAACTGTATATTGCCGTTATGTTGATGACATATTCGTAATAGTAAAAGACTCAGTTGAACTAATTGACCTAAAAAGACATCTAGAGAGAGAGTCAGTACTCCGATTTACACAAGAAAATAGTGAAAATAACAGTCTGCCACTCTTGGATGTGCTAATAACAAAAACAGGAACCTCTTTAAGCACCAACGTATATACCAAGCCCACCAACGTAGGATTATGCCTGAACGGTAGGAGTGAGTGCCCCCAAAGATACAAAGCCAGTGTTCTCAATGCTTATATTCGTCGAGTGCTTACCCACTGCTCTGAATGGAGCAACATAAGTAGAGAGTTTGAAAGAGTAACTCAGGTATTGGTGAACAATGGATATAGCAACGCGGAAATAAACGCTGCTGTAAGAAGACACTTGGACCGTTGGTATAATCCAGAACCTAGAACAGAAACCAGTCCGTGTTTACCAGTCTCCGTGGTGTAGTGGTAAGACACTCGCCTGGCGTTCCGCGAGCGCTAAGTCATGGGTTCGTATCCTGGCCGGGGAGGACTTACTGGGCGCAATTCCTTAACTGTAGCCTCTGTTTAACACAACAGTAAAATGTGTACTTGGATGAAAAAACGATTCTTCGCGGCAGGGAATCGTATTCCAGGGACCCTTAGGATTAAGGACTTGCCCGAAACGCTACGCGTACTAGTGGCTGTACAAGAATGTAACTCTTGTATATACAGTATCACAAAAAAAAAAAAAAAAAAAAAAAAAACAATATCTCCAATAAAATTATATTACAAATCAACCATGCACAGTGAACATATAAAAGAGGAAAGAATAATGAAAAAATAATCCATAAAGGAGTAAAAAGCATTACTCCTAACCAAAACATAAACCTGATAATATTCTACAAAACCAAGAAGACTTCCGAACTCCTTATCAAAAACAGCCCGAAGTCGACGGAGAACCCTCTACAGCAGTCAAGCATTGTATACATGTACACTTGCCCCCACGAAGGATGTAACATTCAATCTAAGTACATAGGTATTACGTCGACCAAGCTGACGAGGCGTTTGACATACCATCTTCAATCCGGTGCCCCTAGGAATCACATGAGACAAGCCCATGACATCACCCTAACAAGAGAAATGTTGAACAAAAATACCTGTATAATAGACAAAACCCAAGATGCAAGAAGATTACAAATTCTTGAAGCAATTCACATAAGAATAGAACAACCTACCATGAACACCCAAATCACGGAACTATTTATTCTACCCACCATGAGAGTAAGGACAAGACCAGAACATAACGATGCCAACACAGAAGACAATGTTCAACATAACAGGCCAATTACACTTGATTGATCTTTGTATGTAGATAGAAGCTGCCTCGTATGGGCCAATAAGCCTTCTGCAGTTACCTCTATTCTTATGTTCTTATGTTTCACCCACATTTATCCCTTATGTATCCCCCAATGTTTTCACCTTTATTGTCTTATCACCTGACCCAGTGCGGGTATAAAATCAACCAGCCCTGTAAAATCTCTTCACTTGAGAATGAACCATGGAGGTTCGAAACGTGCAAATTGTATAAATAAGTGTAATACATTCTATAGAAATTCACTTCTTTTCTTCACCTTAAAATTACGAAAATGAGTTTTGGAGAACTCCTATTTCAGCTAAGCCCTGATGCTAAGAAAATAGTTAGAGGGATAGAAGCCTTAAACCAGAAAATAGTAAATACAGAATATGCGGTCATATTCAATGAAATATGTTTGAAAGAAAACCTGCTGCCAGTATACACCAATATATATATATATATATATATATATATTTATATATATATATATATATATATATATATATATATATATATATATATATATATATATATATATATATATATATATATATGTATATATATATATATGTCGTACCTAGTAGCCAGAACGCACTTCTAGGCCTACTATGCATGACCCGATTTGCCTAATAAGCCAAGTTTTCCTGAAATAATATATTTTCTCTTATTTTTTTCTTATGAAATGATAAAGCTACCCATTTCATTATGTATGAGGTCAATTTTTTTTTATTGGAGTTAAAATTAACATAGATATATGACCGAACCTAACCAACCCTACCTAACCTAACCTAACCTATCTCTATAAGTTAGGTTAGGTTAAGTAGCCGAAAAAGTTAGGTTAGGTTAGGTTAGGTAGGTTAGGTAGTCGAAAAACAATTAATTCATGAAAACTTGGCTTATTAGTCAAATATGGCCTTGCATTGTAGGCAGAGAAGTGCGTTCTGGCTACTAGGTACGACATATATATATATATATATATATATATATATATATATATATATATATATATATATATATATATATTTATATTTATATTTATATTTATATTAGAAGGGAGTACCACCTCTAGCTGGAAGAAGGGGGACCCAAAGCCTCAGAGGAAACCACGCATAACGCAGTAGAGGGAATGTTTAGATCCCCTCCATTACAGTTTCTGTGTGCTTTTCTCCTACCACCCCCTTCCTTTTTTATTTTTGTGCTTTATTATGTATTTGATGGTTACAAGATATGCATGGGTTGATACAAAAATAATAATACAAAAAGGTGCTTAAAGGTTATGGATCCCTTGAAAAACACGACAATGGGAAACATTGATGAATGTCACAGACAGGTTCGATCATTGTTGCAAGTCAAACACTTCTTCGAATTCCTCTGAAGTTTGACTAGTGCCCAAGACGCAACAGGCATTTCCCCTCTGAATCGCTGAGGCGCTGGAACAAGAAACTTTTTGCCCTCTGGTCTTTTGTAGTGCTGATCAAGTTGTCCCCCAATTCCTTCAGGAACTTTGATGCACATTTTCCCCACGAACCGAGGGTCTCCGAGCCGATCGGAACAAAGCTGTAGCAGTGTGCTAGACCTCTGTATTTAATAATTTTCTGCGATTTCCTGAAAGAAGCAGCACCACTGCTTTCACGTGTGCTGTAGTGGAGGTAGGTACTGGCCAGTGTGGCAGCGCACGTGTAGTCCCACACCACTTGCTTACCATCCTTCCAAGGTAGCAAGGTGACCCCATCTGGGTGCTTCTGAGGGTCGTTAGGTCTGGATAAGTGTGGTTCTCTTTGTGCTGGGCAGCGGACTGTGGCAAGGCTCCTTTTGATGATGTCGTTGACTTCTTCATGTCTTGCAATTTTACCCTGTGATTTACGACATACCAGACCATGACGACCATATTTGTCTGCCATCGCAGTTCTGCAGATGCACCTATGTTCAGTGAGGATGGAGGCGGCAAGGCGAAGGGCAACTTCAATGCGGAGAGCGTCATGACTGAGGCGAGTTCCCAGGGCTGCATTGGGCACAGCAAATAAAAAATCCCCGGCGTGGGGTGCTGTTACCGCTAGGAGGCGGGCTTTGTTTTCAGCATCAGCATTGTCAATCATTGCTGTGACAGTCTTTTCCATTATGGGGCTATCCCAGTGGGCCTGCTTGTGGTCTTTTGGGACTTGTGGTCGGGGTTGAGGGTGTGCAATGGTGTCCCATTGTCTGGCTGCTTCGATGAACGTTTGATCATGAGTTCTCGCCGTCTCTCTCATACGCTCTGGTAGGATCTGCCCTACCAACTCGTTGGCTGCTGTACATGAGGATAAGAATGCTGGAAGTGCTACCTCAGTTCCCTTTCGTATGCCTATCCCTCCAAATCTCACTGGTAGTGTTGCTTGGTCCCACTGTCATCTAAATCTAGGTTGAGTGCCTTCCTGAATATTGACCTGAGGAGCTCATCATATTGATTTAGAAGTGGGTTGCCAAGAGTTGGTGAACACCTTAAGAAGTATGTTAGCCTGGGCAAGGTAAGGCACTTTGTGAGAAGGTAGAGGGCATCGTGGGAGTCCAAGTCCCCTATTCTCTCTTCCATCCTCTTTAGGTCTCTAAACTTTTCGTCAAGAACTGCAGCAATGGCATTGTGGCCCAGAGGTGCTCCAAGTAGTGTGCTGTCGGTGGGTTTAATGACTGAGGCTTCTGGTAAAACTGATTTCACTGCTCTAATAATTACTTCACTGGATGCAATAATTTCGCAATTGGAGGGGTTAAGAATGAGACCCATGGACTCCCCCCGTGTCTTCACCAGCTGCAGGTCTTCCAGCAGGAATCTTGTGTGCTTGCCAGAGTACCATCATCCAGGAACCAGATGTTGAGCTCACTGGACAGTCTGGTTGTAATTTCTCGAACTACTTTGCAAAAGAGGAAGGGTGCAAGTGGGTCTCCCTGTTGAATTCCCTCTGCTGAGGAGACTTCATGTTTGCCAAACAGGAGGGTTGAGTCTTTGCTGTAGCCTGCTGACACAAACGGGAGAATGCTTGGGCAATGTTCCTGGACTGCAGTGAGGATTGCTTCCCTTTTGACTGAGTTGAAAGCGTTTTTAAAATCTAATTTTACTACTGCCTGGTCTTCAGTAAGAGAGCTAATGTAGGCTCGTGCAGCATGGGCCGCTGCTTCACAGCCTTGGGGGACTCCAAACCCCAGCTGGTTGGGTTGCAGCATGGTGGCTGCTTCCATTTGGATACTTCTGACAGCAGCCCTTGCAACTAGGCGGCGAAGGGTATTACCAACGGCAATGGGTCTGATCCCTCCCCCCTTCTTTTTCAGGGCACATAGGGATGCACCAAAGAAGAATGGTTTGATTTCATCAGGGATTAACCCGGCGAGGCAGTTCTTGACAAACATTGTGATTTCTGTCAGAAGCGCTTCTGCAGCTGGGCCAAGAACAGGGTTCACCATTTCCTTCACATGTTGAGGTCTTACCCCTGTGTAGCCTCCTGAGGAGCCCGGGGAAAATGAAACGATAGCTTTATAAGCCTCTGACTCCCGGAGGACGAGAGGTTCCTGGTTAGGGGGGACCCTGACCTGTGGGGGAGGTCCACCTACGGTCCTGAGGGGGTGTTTTTCTCTCAGTGCTTGGGCTGTGGTTTCATCCCTAGTCAAAATTTTGTCCTCACTTGTGATCAACCTGAGTGCCCTAACTGTATTGCCCTCTTCAATTTTCTTGCTGACTTGGGTACCTAATTTTCTGTTGTCGCTGATTGTCGTACTTGGTCTGCCTCGGCGGTGTTTGGTGTGTTTGGGGAGGCGGACTAGGTTGTCAGCCCTAGGAAAATCCCTAATTGCTTTATTGACGGATTAAGCCAGTGTCTTGCCTCCTCTGTGGTACACCTAAGCATGCATTGCCAAAAAGTAGCAGATTGTGCCAGGCTTTGATGGTATCAGGTGCATCAAGGTTAATTGACCCTCTGTTGACTTTTGCGATGAGGTCCGTGTATTTCCCGGCAGCAGATGGGCGAGAGGCCTTTGGGATGTGGGTGAGTGTCCTGGTTGACGTTGCTTTAATTGCCTCTAACAGGTCGTCTGTTGCAATGTAATCTGTTGCGATTTGTACTGGTGCAACAGGCTCCTGAGTGCTGCCTCCTCCCACGGGAGGCCTCCCTGACCCAGGACAGTCACCATGCTGGCGTATGACTCTGGAGACCGAGTTGATGCTGATGTTGCTCCCACAAACACTGCATGTGCCTCTCCTTTGATTGGCTTCGGGAGGGGTGAGCTGGCTGGTAGCGGCCTCTTCTGCCATCCCCTTAGGTAAAGTGACTGTCACCTTGCACTGGAGTATTTCTCTCCCTCCTGGCTGGAGGAAACGAGGTTATCCCCTATACTATGCGTCATGTCTGGGCAGATGTCTGGGGTGGGTGGGCTCATGGAGGTGGTGGGTGGGGGGTTGGGAGGCTGCGCTGGCCCGGTCTGGGAGGGGGGCCGGGGAGGGGAAGGCGCGACCACCTGATTGTGGGAGGTGGGGGCGGGGGAGCGGAAGATACTGCACCTCACTGCGAGGGGGGGGGGGAAACACTACACAAGGGGAGTGGGGGAGCAGGAGACACTACACAAGGGGAGTGGGGGAGCAGCAGACACTACACAAGTGCCACCGGGGGGGGGAAGCACTACACTCAGGGGGTGGGGGGGAGGCACTACACTCAGGGGGTGGGGGGGAGGGTTGATGTGGCACTTAACACTTGGATAATTTCCTTTTGTCACTAAACACTGGTGAATGTGTCCTGGCTCACTGGGTGTGGTGCACTTAACACGATACTCACAATGGTCCAGTCACCACAGGACGGGACTCAACTTATCTTATATATATATATATATATATATATATATATATATATATATATATATATATATATATATATATATATATATATATATATATATATATATATATATATATATATATATATATATATATATATATATATATATATATATATATATATATATATATATATATATATATATATATATATATATATATATATATATATATATATATATATATATATATATATATATATATATATATATATATATATATATATATATATATATATATATATATATATATATATATATATATATATATATATATATATATATATATATATATATATATATATATATATATATATATATATATATATATATGTCGTACCTAGTAGCCAGAACTCACTTCTCAGCCTACTATGTAAGGCCCGATTTGCCTAATAAGCCAAGTTTTCCTGAATTAATATATTTTCTCTAATTTTTTTCTTATGAAATGATAAAGCTACCCATTTCATTATGTATGAGGTCAATTTTTTTTATTAGAGTTAAAATTAACGTAGATATATGACCGAACCTAACCAACCCTACCTAACCTAACCTATCTTTATAGGTTAGGTTAGGTTAGGTAGTGGAAAACGTTAGGTTAGGTTAGGTTAGGTAGGTTAGGTTGCCGAAAAACAATTAATTCATGAAAACTTGGCTTATTAGGCAAATCAGGCCTTGCATAGTAGGCTGAGAAGTGAGTTCTGGCTACTAGGTACGACATATATATATATATATATATATATATATATATATATATATATATATATATGTCGTACCTAGTAGCCAGAACGCACTTCTCGGCCTACTATGCATGGCCCGATTTGCCTAATAAGCCAAGTTTTCATGAATTATTTGTTTTTCGACTACCTAACCTACCTAACCTAACCTAACCTAACTTTTTCAGCTACCTAACCTAACCTAACCTATAAAGATAGGTTAGGTTAGGTTAGGTAGGGTTGGTTAGGTTCGGTCATATATCTACGTTAATTTTAACTCCAATAAAAAAAATTGACCTCATACATAATGAAATGGGTAGCTTTATCATTTCATAAGAAAAAATTTAGAGATAATATATTAATTCATGAAAACTTGGCTTATTAGGAAAATCGGGCCTTGCCTAGTAGGCCAAGAAGTGCGTTCTGGCTACTAGGTACGACATATATATACATACATACATACATACATACATACATATACATACACACACACACACACACACACACACACACACACACACACACACACACAGATTACCAGTGGGGAAGTAAGGAAGTGTTTACTAGAGTTGGACGTGACAAAGGCTATAGGCCCAAATGGAATCTCCCCTTGGGTTCTAAAGGAAGGAGCAAGAGAACTGAGCCTACCACTCTCCATAGTGTATAACAAATCACTGGCAACAGGGGAACTGCCAGATATTTGGAAAGCAGCTAACGTAGTCCCGATATACAAGAAAGGGGATAGACAGGAGGCACTGAACTACAGGCCAGTGTCCCTAACCTGCATACCATGCAAGCTGATGGAGAAGATTGTGCGAAAAAAACTAGTGGAGCATCTGGAGCGAAGGAACTTTGTAACACAGCATCAACATGGGTTCAGGGATGGCAGGTCCTGCCTCACAGGGTTACTTGAATTCTACGACCAGGCAACAAAAATAAGGCAAGAAAGAGAAGGGTGGGCAGACTGCATATTTTTGGATTGTCAGAAAGCCTTTGATACAGTGCCACACAAGAGGCTAGTGCGAAAGTTGGAGATGCAGGCTGGAGTGAGAGGGAAGGTACTCCGGTGGATAGAGGAATACCTAAGCAACAGGAGACAACGAGTCTGTGTGAGGGGTGAGGTCTCAGATTGGCGAGACGTCACAAGTGGAGTCCCGCAGGGGTCAGTCCTTGGACCTATACTGTTTCTGGTATATGTAAATGATCTCCCAGAGGGTATAGATTCGTTCCTCTCAATGTTTGCCGACGATGCAAAAATTATGAGGAGGATTGAAACAGAGGATGATAGTAGGAGGCTACAAGATGACCTGGATAGACTGAGTGAATGGTCCAACAAATGGCTGTTGAAGTTCAACCCGAGTAAATGCAAAGTAATGAAACTAGGAAGTGGAAACAGGAGGCCAGGCACAGGATACAGAATAGGAGATGAAGTACTTAATGAAACAGACAGAGAGAAAGATCTAGGAGTTGATATCACACCAAACCTGTCTCCTGAAGCCCACATAAAGAGAATAACGTCTGCGGCATATGTGAGGCTGGCTAACATCAGAACGGCGTTCAGGAACCTGTGTAAGGAATCATTCAGAATCTTGTACACCACATATGTAAGACCAATCCTGGAGTATGCAGCCCCAGCATGGAGCCCGTACCTTGTCAAGCACAAGACGAAGCTGGAAAAAGTCCAAAGGTATGCTACTAGACTAGTCCCAGAACTAAGAGGCATGAGTTATGAGGAAAGGCTGCGGGAAATGCACCTCACGACACTGGAAGACAGAAGAGTAAGGGGGGACATGATCACAACCTACAAAATCCTCAGGGGAATCGACCGGGTAAACAAGGATGAACTATTCAACACTGGTGGGACGCGAACAAGGGGACACAGGTGGAAGCTGAGTACCCAAATGAGCCACAGAGACGTTAGAAAGAACTTTTTCACTGTCAGAGTAGTTAGTAAATGGAATGCATTAGGAAGTGATGTGGTGGAGGCTGACTCCATACACAATTTCAAATGTAGATATGATAGAGCCCAATAGGCTCAGGAATCTGTACACCAGTTGATTGACGGTTGAGAGGCGGGACCAAAGAGCCAGAGCTCAACCCCCGCAAGCACAATTAGGTGAGTACAATTAGGTGAGTACACACACACACACACTGTCTCCACTCGATCATCCGGACTATATGGGAAGGACCCCCAGCCGGATTATCACATTTTTCGGATAATGGTACTTTTTCACCTACGAGTCCAAAAGTGACCATTTCCAACTATTTTTATACTACAAACAACATAATTTGAATTGCCTTGCCACATACAATTATTAAATATTCAACTAGAAACCTCAACTTACCTTGTTGGTGTTCGTCTTCTTGATTGATGCCACACATCTTGAAGTTAAAAATTCTTAACAATTTACGTAACCTATACTAACACAACACTAAAATTAACACTTAAAATTACTGTACAGTTCATTAAGCTAAGTTAGTTTTGACTGCCAGCTGCTGAAGCCTCACTGGTTGAGGGCATTTGGGTTGCCTGTGAGGCCTCACTTGTTGAAGGTGCTTGCTTGCACCTCACTTGTTGAAGCGCTTGCATGCCCTCACTTGTTGAAGGCGCTTGGCTTGCCTGTGACGCCTCACTTGTTAAAGGCGCTTGCTTGCGCCTCACTTGTTGAAAGCGCTTGGCTTGCCTGTAGCGCGTCACTTGTTGAAAGCGCTTGGTTTGCCTATAATGCCTCACTTGTTGAAGGAGCTTGGCTTGCCTGTGGCGCCTCACTTGTTGAAGGCGCTTGGCTGCCTGTGACGCCTCACTGTTTGAACAACACGTAACTTGTCTTTAATTGCTAGGACAATCTTCTTCCTCTTAACACTTTCGCGCTTTATATTAGAGATAACTCGTCACCGTTTTTTCTTACGATTCCGCATAACAGCCTACTTTTCTCGTCCATCGAAAAAATATTTCTATAAATTCCATTTTTTAACCAAAATGGATGGGGATACTCTCAGATTTTTCTCCATGAAATTCCCGTTCTCCCTCACCGAACACATGGCATCTCGGCCTACCCGATCACGTGGTCGGCCCATTGTTTTGTTGACACTCCAAGTGCCCACACTGCGCTCCCCTCTCGCGGCAAACGTGACCCGTTTTACGCATTTATTTCCGTTCCGTTTCCGTTCTCGTGTACCTAAAACCCATTCAATACCTTCAACATGGATGCTGCACCAGGAACAAGTAGTGGAACGCAAAAGAAAGGTAGGAAATCTAGGAAAGCAGAAGAGATCGCCATGATTCACGATCTGTATCGTGGGGTCAAGCTCACTCCATCCAAGATTCCCGACGTTGTTGAAGCCTTTTCAGGGTCTTCTGATAATGAATTTGAGGCTGACGAACGTGAAAATGATGTGTTATATGAGGTTTCCACAACTGATGATGATATTTCGAGTGAGAGCGAGGATGAGAGTGAAGAAGAAGCCCCTGCCCCGCCACGCGGAAACCGCACGTGTCCGGTACCAAAGAGGGCTAGGCTGGGTGATGACTGGAATCGTAGCAATACTCCTCCCATCGTTGATGACTTTTCTGCAAACCCTGGCCTAACAATTCCACTACCTACTACTCCATTGCAGTTTTTACAACTGTTTTTCACTAGAGCAGTGGTTGAATACTTAGCGTATGAAACCAATTTGCATGCCACACACATCATACATCTCATGGCTGACTCAGCAAGAAACACGTGGAAACCAGTGTCTGTGAAAGAAATGGCCCGATATTTGGCCCTGTGCATACTGATGGGCATAGTGAAGATGCCTACAATGAGGATGCAGACAAATCAGATGTGGCATTGTCGCTTCTTCAACTTGTTTATGTCGTCTGCTCGGTTCCAACACATTTCTAAGTTCTTCCACATGTATAACAAAAAAGGCGTTCCAGTGAATAATAGTGACCGACTGATAAAAGTGAGACCACTAATGGACTATTTTTCAGAAAAATTTGCATCTGTATATATCCCAAAAAAGAATTGAGTCTCGATGAGGGTACAATGGCATGGCACGGCCGCCTCTCTTTCAAGGTCTACAATCCCAAGAAGCCTGATAAATATGGTGTAAAATTTTATATGTTGGCCGAAGGGACATCAGGCTACATATATAAATTTGATGTGTATTGTGGAATTGGAAAAACGACAGTGGAAACCGTGATGGGGTTGATGGCGCCCCTAGTCAACAAGGGTTATCATCTGTATATGGATAACTACTATAACTCGGTAAGCCTAACAGAACAATTACGTGAAGTGGGTGTTTACACATGTGGCACACTTAGACTCCAACATGGCGCCCCCAAGGATCTGCAACAAGTGGTAAAGGGTAAAATGGCAACCGACACGACCCTATACATGCGTAAGGATAACACCTTTGTTATAGTTTGGAAGGACAAGCGCCCCGTCTCTGTCATCACTAATATCCACAATGCCAACACTACTCAAGCACAGCGCAGGAAACGCGTTCGTAAACGTGACGGGAGAACTGGAGTAGAAATAGTGAAAATGAACAAACCCAAGGCCATAGTGGATTACAATAAGTTCATGAAAGGTGTTGATCATTTTGATCAAATGGTCAAATATTATGAGTTTGCAAGAAAAACCCACAAATGGACCAAGAAGATCACTTTCTATATTCTGCAAATGGCCATGCACAATGCATACGCATTGTATAACCACTACTCAACAGATACAAAAAAACTAACACTATTAGAGTTTCACGCAGTAGGAATAAAAGCCTTATTGGCGTGGAACAGCGAGGAATGGCCAACAACAACAAGTATACGACATGTTCCCGATATAGATGCCAGCGCAGCTCCTCCTGCTGACGCGGCAGTTTCAACACCCGGCACATCTGGTGCGAGGCGTCCTCTGTTCATCTCAACACCTCAAGCCCACTCATCAACCACAAATTCTGAAATGGACATTGAGGACATAGAACCACTTGATGTTTCTGATTTCATAGAAGATTCTACTACAAGTTTGGTGGTTCCTGTAGAAGACAATATTCCTCCAGTGCATCCAAGAAATACAAGAATTATAGATTCAGAACAACGTCTCAACTACAAGTTGACGTATGAACTCGTGCACTTGGCAAAAAAAAGAAGATGCCGTGTTTGTTACAAGTCTGGCAAAAGGAGGGACGTGATATATGGATGTAAAACTTGTGATGTGGCACTGTGCGCTGCGCCTTGCTACACAAGGTACCACCGAAGAAAGATATTTTGGGTGGAGAAAAAATAACCACCGGCAACAGCTTCACTCCACCTAAAAAACATCAGATGAGCAACTTCAGGATCAGAAGCCTGAAGATGGTGGAGTGAAGAAAAAATGCTCAACTGTTGATCTTCAATCAACATAGACAGGGTAAGTACACCTATTTGGAATTTTTTATCATGTATAAGAAGTTATATTATATACGTTTTGTAGAGAATTTATTTGCGAATTTTTTGGTACCAGAATGAATATTATATCACATAAACTTCTATGAGTAAAAAAAAAAAAAACAAAGTATGTTTGGGGGTGTGGCGGGTGTGGCTCTGGGTGTGGCGGCCGTGTGGCAGTGGGTTCCCTTTAGCCGCTGATATATCCAACACGTGGGAAATATTTGTATGTGTTATGTATATGTCTCTGTAGGGAATTTTACTGCGATCACTGTCATACAAATTATAAAATGTTTCAACAAGTATAAACATGACAAACATCAAACGAACGAAAACAATGCGTTCGTTTCTGCCGCGAACGCATACTGAGCGACGTGGTTCTATATTTGGCGCATCTCTTACACATGCTTTGTACAAATGTTATACATTTCATCTTATAGAAAATTTTATTGCGAACACATTGGTATAAAAAAGAAATACGTACATAGAAAAGTAGGGTCAGGAAACGTATAAATGTATAAACTTTCCAAGCATGATTTCCCCCCTGTGTTTTCACCAGTGCGCTCGCGGCTAACTACTCTCCACTTCACACACTCTTGCGGGTGGGCAATTACCTATATTAAACATTCATATGCATATGTCCGTGTAGAGAATTTTATTGCGATTCCAATGATACCAAAATTAGCGATGTAGGACAACTGTAGGCTTTGCAACCATTAAGAGAGTGGAAACATTTTGTTGCTGTTTGGCGCTCTCGGCGAGTGATCTGCATAGTTTTTTATTTGGTGTTGATACTCCTTATGCTTGGGCGGCATTTAATAGGTATGCTCTTATAGACAATTTCATTGCGAACACAGTGATACCAAATTTAAATACGTGCGCCTTCAATTATTGTCAGGACAGTCAAAAGAGTGTACACTTTTTCGGTCTTACCGCGTAGGAGCGCGAAGTGCCGAAAGCATCTGAGGTATTGATTTTTTTTGAGCGCCGAGAGCACGAAAGTGTTAACACTTCCAGAACGATTGATGCTGCTACCAGACATATTCTTGGCCAAAAATGTTCAAAATTAATATGAAAATTAAGAAAGTTATTTAAAAAAATATTTCACTAATGGCGCAACACTGTGAGGCCGCACTGGTTGAGGTGTATAACAGTAACTTGTCTTTAATTGTTAGGACAACTTTCTTCCTCTTAACACCTCCAGAACGATTGATGCTGCTACCAGACATAATCTTGGCCAAAATTGTTCAAAGTTACTTTGAAAATAAAAAGTTATTTAAAAAAATATTTCACTAATGGTGCAGCACTGTGTATAACACGAGGGACAGATGCACATGGGTTGACCAGTGTTGGACGGGTCCACTTGGGGTGGGGCAGCTATAGCACGTTACATAGGCTGCCAGGAGGGAAAAAAAACTCACAATATTTTTGAAGGAAACTTCAGCCTGTGCACATTACTTTTAGGAAACTTATTTATTTGTTATTACATAATTACTAGTACTTATTTCATTTGTTTTTGGCTATGATTAAGTGCTCTAAAATTAATGGTAATTCCTGTACCCAGGTGGTCCCTTCCGACACACCCCTTCCACCCTCCCAACACCACCCACCCACCCCACCCCCTCCTCCACCATGCGTCTAGAGCCACAGACGGGATTAATATGGTATGGCCGAATATTCATTCGGCCAAACCAGCTTTTATCCGGTTCCTGTGGCCATTTTGGCCGGATATTGTGATAACTTTATCCGATCACGATTTTGGCCGTATAAGGGCGTTTTCCGGATGTTTGAATCCCGGATAATCGCGGGGTTACAGTATTACAATGAAATCTTCAGAGAACCAGACACAATAAGAATTCCAGAGAGCAACATAGAGCACATAGAGGTGTCTAGAGACAAAGTGGAAAATATGCTCAAGGAGTTAAATTAATTAAGTAAGAACAAAGCAGTTGGTCCAGATGGAGTTCCACCATGGGTTCTGAGAGAATGTGCATCTGAGCTCAGCATTCCACTTCACCTGATTTTTCCACCATGGGTTCTGAGAGAATGTGCATCTGAGCTCAGCATTCCACTTCGCCTGATTTTTCAGGCATCCCTGTGTACATGAGTCGTAGCAGATACATGGAAAAAGGAAAACATAGTTCCAATTTACAAAAGTGATGACAGGGAAGACCCCAAAATTATAGACCTGTATCGTTGACAAGTGTAATAGTCAAAATGTTGCAAAAATAATTAAAACTAAATGGGTAGAACACCTGGAACAAAACGATATAATATCAGATCATCAATATGGTTTTTGATCTGGAAGATCCTGTGTAACAAATTTACTCAGTTTCTATGAACGAGCCACAGTGATTTTACAGAAAAGGGATGGTTGGGTTGACTGCATCCATCATGGACCTAAAAAAGGCTTTCGACAGAGTTCCACATAAGAGGTTGTCCTGGAAACTAGAACACATTGGAGGGGTGACAGGTAAGCTGCTAACATGGATGAAAATTTTCTGATATAAAAATGAGGGCAGTAATAAGAGGAAGTGTTTTGGACTGGAGAAATATCACAAGCGGAGTACCTCAGGGTTCAGTTCTTGCACCGGTAATGTTCATTGTCCACATAAACAATCTACCAGATGAAATATAGAATTATATGAACATGTTTGCTGTTGATGCTAAGATAATAGGGAAGAAAAGAAACTTAGATGATTGTCATGCCCTTCAAGAAGACTTGGACAGAATAAGTATATGGGGCACCACTTGGCAAATGGAATTTAATGTAAATAAATGCCATATTGTGGAATGTGGAATAGGAGAGCATAGACCCCACACAACCTATAAAATTATGTGAGAAATCTTTAAAGAAGTCTGATAAAGAAAGAGATCTAGGGGTAGTTCTAGATAGTTCCCTATCACCTGAGGATCACATTAAGAACATTGTGCGAGAGGCCTATTCTACTCTTTCTAACTTCAGAATTGCTTTTAAATACATGGATGGTGAAATACTAAAGAAATTGTTCACGACTTTAATTAGACCAAAGCTGGAATATGCAGTGGTTGTATGGTGCCCATATCTTAACACTTTGATGCTCTGGGCGCACATGCGCCACACTTCCCCGGGTGGGTTTGGGCATTCCGCAGGAGCGCGCAGTAATTCTGAAAAGTGTTTAATCTTTTCAACTTTGTTACCTCAATTCTCGCCCTAAGTTTTTCAATTTGGTATCATTGTGTTCGCAAAAGAATTCTCTACAGGACTAAAGGCATATTAAGTCCAAATGCCCAGCGTACTATCCGCAACAAACAGAGAAAGTGAGAGCGTGTTACCCGAGAGCGTGCAGGACCGATAAAATGTGTACACTTTGGTCACTTCAATTCTCATTCTAAGTCTTTCATTTTGGTATTAGTGTGTTCACAATAGAATTTTCTATAAGACTAAAGGCATATAAAGTCCAAACAGTTGGCGTACCATCCGCAACAAACAGAGAAAATGAGAGCGTGTTACGGGAGCGTGGCTCAAGAGCGATAAAATGTTTACATTCCCTTCACTTTGGTCACCTCATTTCTCGTCCTAGGTCTTTCATTTTGGTATCATTGTGATTGCAATATAATTCTCTACAGGACTAAAGGCATATAAAGTCCAAAAGCCCAGCGTACCATCCGCAATAAACAGAGAAAGTGAGAGCATGTTACCCAGGAGCGCGCAAGACCGATAAAATGTGTACACTCCTTTCACTTTAGTCACCTCAATTCTCGTCCTAGGTCTTTCATTTTGGTATCAATGTGTTCGAAATAGAATTCCCAACAAGAACATATGCATATAATGTAAAAAACAGCGGCGCGCTCCACCCGCCGACAAGATGAAATTTACCAGAAAGAGAGCGCTGCACCACCCCAAGGAGCCTCTCATTACAATAGAGAGCGCGGTCATACTGAAATGTGTATACTCTCTTCAACTTTGTCATCTCAATTCTCATCCTAGGTTTTTCAATTTGATATCAATGTGTTCGCAATAGAATTCTCTACAGGACTAAATGCATATAAAACTCAAAAGCCCAGCGAGAAAGTGAGAAAGTGAGAGCGTGTTACCCGGGAGCACAAAAGAGCAATTAAATGTGTACACTCTCTTCACTTTGGACATCTCAATTCTCGTCCTAGATCTTTCATTTTTGTGTCATTGTGTTTGCAATAGAATTTCCTACAGGAGTATATGCAAATATAAAGTCCAAAAGCTCGGCGTCCCACCCACAGCAAACAGAGAAAGTGACGGTGCATTACTGCAGTGAGCGCTAATAAAGAGCAATAAAATGGGTATACTCTTTTCAACTTTGTTACCTCAATTCTGGTTCTAGGTCTTTCATTTTGGTATCAATGTGTTCGCAATAAAATTCCCTACAGATGTATATGCATATAATGTCCAAAAATGCAGCGTGCTCTCTCCTAAAGCCGCCGCCAATTTGCCGCCAGAAACGACGCAATGCTGCATCGTTACCGGACTACCCCCGAGTAAAAAAATGATGCAATGCTGTGTCGTTACCGAGCGGAAGTGTTAAGAAGCACATCAACAAACTGTAAAAGGTGCAAAGACATGCTACTAAGTGGCTCCCAGAACTGAAGGACAAGAGCTACGAAGAAAGGTTAGAGGCATTAAATATGCCAAAACTAGAAGAGAGAAGAAAAAGGGGTGATATCATCACTATGTACAAAATAGTAACAGGAAATGATAAAATTGATAGGGAAGATTTCCTGAGACCTGGAACTTCAAGAACAAGAGGTCATAGATTTAAACTAACTAAACACAGATGCCGAAGAAATATAAGAAAATTCACTTTTGCAAACAGAGTGATAGACAGTTGGAAGAAGTTAGGTGAGAAGATGGTGGAGGTCAAGACCGTCAGTAGTTTGAAATTCCCAGCATTCTATGACAAAGAGTGCTGGGAAGATGGGACACCACAAGTGTAGCTCTCATCCTGTAACTACACTTAGGTAATTACACAGTACTTCGGAAGTGAGTAATATTCAACGAAGTAGTTAATGGTACACAGCCCGAATTCGTTCTTGTTGCACCAGGTACAGATAAATTTTTGCTTCTTGTTTCTTCGTTCTGTGTGCTTGCAAATAATGAACTCACGTATACCCTTGGCATTAGTACTTGTAGGTGGTATGTAGTCAAGCTTGTAAAGCATAAGGTAGTCTTGAAAAGATCGCTTTGTAAGGTCCCACAGAGGAAGACATTCAGTCATTCTCAAAGAGTGTCAGTCAATCTGGAAGAGATTCAGGCATTCTGGAAGAGATTCAGCCATTCATGAAGAGTGTCAGTCAACCTGGAAGAGATTCAGGCATTCTGGAAGAGATTCAACCATTCTCGAAGTGTCAGTCAGTCTGGAAGAGATTCAGGCATTCTGGAAGAGATTCAGCTATTCTTGAAAGTATCTATGGAAAACACTACCATATAAGCCGCTAAAACTATTCATCTATGCTACTTGTATCAGATGCATTACCACTGAGCCTAGAAAATGATTCATCTATGTATCATCTATATAAATTGGAGATGGCATAGGTGGGCAAGGGTAGTGCTCAGAGTTACACCTGGATAAGCTAGCTGTATCGTCCTCATAGGTGCTGTATCACTTGCATCCTTCCTTTGTGTTAGGTCCTTATTGCACCTAGCTTCACCAATATCATGACCCTTATGTTCTTCAAACAATAAGGTCTGAATTTCATCAACAGAGCGCAATCTTTCAACGCCGCATTGGACAGGTGTTTGGGAGCCAGTGGCGCTTCCTCCACCCATGGTTGCTCACTCAGTACTAACCCAGCCATCAGCTCTAGGGCATTCTTGAAATTTTTCCAAGATGGCTGCCACTCACTGGAGGTCCAAAGAGTCCATTTCGTACATAACCTACCGCACACACATTTTGAATGGGTACCAATATTCAAAAGGTGTTTTCTCGGTTGGCGCAGTTTCTAACCGACCGAGTTTTCTCGGTTGGCACAGCACAGTGGTTAATCTAATATATATTTTTAAGAAGGTAATTTCTAGCAACATTAAAAATGTTTACAGGTATATTGTAAGAAAGTATAAAAATACATTGTAAGAAGGTATAAAAATGCATTGTAACAAAGTATACAAAAATACATTGTATGAGAAATTTGACGGAAAAAAGTAGGTATAATAAAGTAAATTTAACGGTTATTCACAGGTACATTTTGGCATAATTTGATGATTATTGCAAGATATAATGTAGCAAATCATGTGTATGACATGATATAGGATAACAGCACTGCTTACAATGGTAAAGTTATATGGCATAGGTACATATTTTTGGGAATTGGGTAGTAATAGATACAGTGCGAGTTTCAAGCACTAGGTAGGAAAATATGAAGATGAAATTAGGTGCTTTTTGGTTTTCTTTTTGAATAAGGCAAAAGTTTGACAGCTTTTCAATTCGTTAGGGAATGAGTTCCATAGACCAGGTACCCTTATTTTCATAGTGTGTTCACACAGATTAAGTTTGACTCTGGGGATATCAAAGAGACATTTATTTCTGGTGTGGTGATTATGTGTTCTATTACATCTGTCCAAAAAGAGTTTCAGAACAGGGTTTTGCACTTAAGAATAGGGGTTTGTAAATGTAATTGACACAAGAGAATGTGTGGAGTGAGGTTATGTTTAGCATGTTTAGGGATTTAAACTGGGGGCTGAGTGTTGTCTGAAAGCTGAGTTTGTTATTATTCTGATAGCAGATTTTTGCTGGGTGATGATGAGCTTGAGGTGGTTAGCAGAGGTTGAGCCCCATGCACAGATACCATTTGAGATAGGGACAGATTAGCACATAGTATAGTGAGAGGAGAGCAGAGTTTGGAACATTATATCTGATATTAGAGAGCATACCAACCATTTTTGAGACTTTCTTTGTTATGTGTTGTATGTGGGTGCTGAAGTTGAATCTCTTGTCTAAGTATAGACCTTGGAACTTTTCATAATTTTTTATTGCAGATGTTAACATTGTCTATCTGAATCTGAATTGCATTTGTTGATTTGCTTCCAAATAATATTTAGTAGGTCTTTTTTATGTTTGGTGTGTGTTTGTTGGTTGACATCCATAAGTGAACTTTTTTTAGTTCATTGTTTACAACATTATTTAGTGTGTGTGTAAATTGGGGTCTGAGTAGATGAAGGTAGTATCGTCAGCAAATATAATAGGTGTAAGAATGTTAGAGACATTAGGCAGATCATTGATGTATATAAGGAAAGCAGTACGAATAAATACATGGTGTGCATATATTTATAGGCATTAGGCAGATCATTGATGTATATAAGGAAAGCAGTATGAATAAATACATGGAGTGCATATCTTTATATGCATAATCTGTATATACATATATTTTCTAAGTTACACATAATGAACACCACCTTTGACTCTTCAATACAACTGGTTAGCTTGACAGAAACTAAATAAAGTGTGTGAAACAAAACAAAAAATTATCGATAAAGTTCTTCCCTTGCAGTGCCTCTCCTCATTTCTGCTGAAAAAATGCAACTTTTCTAGACTACTAAAACTAAACTACATGTGGTAGAGAGCTTTTACTTGTATTTTTGTGTTTCTTGGATGCTAATTAACAATGTTAAATGAAACAATATTCATTTCACAGCCACATACTTCATGAAGGACGAAAAATGGGGCCCCTGCCCGCCTTCAGGGGGTGCTGGGACAACTCCGACACCCCCGTAGCACTCCTGATAAAATAACCTTTAATTGTGTAAAATTTATTTTGACTAGTTACAAGCGTATTGCTTCCAACCTTGCACAGACATTCTCTCTTATAGATATTGATAAACACAGCATATATAGGAAGTTTTAAATGAATATTGAACATCTGAAGCAAGCACAATCTTTTTCAATATCCATAATTTACTTATAGCAGGTACAGTATTGAGATCATAAAGCTTACAAAGTTTAATATGTGATACCTGAAGAGAACACTGAAACATTATTCTACTTTAACCCTCAAACCACTAGGGGCCCAAATGGAATTCACACCCACAGGCGCAACAAAAAAAAATTCCTAAAAATTCTATCGTCTTATAGAAGTGTTCATTTTTGTTCCCTGATCACGGAAAAAAATAAAAAAAAATCGTAGGAGGCATATTTTAGCCGCAATAGGGTAGGAAAGTGTGGCAAAAAAGGGGAGTTGGCAGAGCCTTCACCAGACGAGGTCTACTCCGCCCGAGCTGTCAGACGGCAGTTGCCACAAATATATTATTACCTAATTATTTCAATGTCTCTGATTGATTTTTTCTTAGTTTTTTGCGGTAATATTATTCCATACAGTGAATTGTGGTATATTTATATAATAAAATGTGTGAACCATCGCTGTACTCAAAATTATGGTTTGCATATTAGTGATTCAATGTATTATGTTCATAATAATATAATAATAATAATAATAATAATAATAATAATAATAATAATAATTTTATTTAGGTAAGGTACATACATAAAGAGATTTTACAAAGTTTGTTGGCTTTATAGATAGAGCTAGTACATACAATGCCTAAAGCCACTATTACGCAAAGCGTTTCGGGCAGGAAAAACATTAATGACTAAAGCTTAAAACTAATGGGTAAAAAGAATAAGATGTGTTGAGTACAAATAAAAATAGAGGTAAAAGAGGGGGGGAACATTGTTGAAAAAGCAGCACAAATACAATTACAAATTATTACAGAAAATTACATTCAAACAGCGTTGATTTGAAAAACAAAAAAAACAAAAAACATACATGGGTTGACAACAGAGGGGTAAGGTGAGTTACAGGGAATTTATTAGGTATAGCTTCGTTTTTAACTTAAACTGGTTGAGAGAGGTACAGTCTTTAACATGGTTGGGAAGGTCATTCCACATTCTGGGCCCCTTGATTTGTAGAGCATTTCTGGTTTGATTAAGTCGTACTCTAGGAATATCAAAACTGTATTTATTTCTGGTGTGGTGCTCATGGGTTCTGTTACAACCTTCTATGAAGCTTTTGAGATCAGGATTGGCATTATAGTTTAGCGTTTTATATATGTATAATACACATGAGAGAATGTGCAGTGACTTAATGTCTAACATATTCAGAGATTTGAGTAGGGGTACCGAGTGATGTCTGGGGCCAGAATTGGATATTGTCCTAATAGCAGCTTTGTGTTGAGTAATTAGAGGACGTAAGTGATTTTGGGTAGTAGAGCCCCCAAGCACAAATACCATAGTTGAGATATGGATAGACAAGGGAGTAATAGAGAATAAATATAATATATATAAAACAATAAACAAATAGTTTTGCTGTTGTTACACTATATACACAGGTTATATATAAGTATCTGCATGTTTTGTTCACCATAACGAACTACTAAGTTGGTCTTGTGAGTCAAAAAGCAAGGAGGAGTGACTGCCAAACACTAGCGAGCTACTCACTCCCACTCCCTCCCTCAACATCACCTCACTCACCCTCATTCTCCTCCCACAGTACTGTTTTTGCATTTATTCACTATACACAGACGTTATATATACGTATTTACATGTTTTGTTCACCATAACTGTACATCTAAGCTTGTATGGTGAGTAAAGGCACAAAGACGTAGCTTAGTAGTTCTCCCAATCTCCTAATTTTTATGTAATATCAAACAACCTTATAATTGTGTTCATTGCTGTCTTCTTTTATGTGCTAGCCATATGCTGTATTGTGACTACCAATTTTTGTCAACTACCATCCAAGCTGTCATTGCAATCAATCTTATATTGTTTCTGCTGTATTGTGCCTACCAATTTGTTGTCAACTACCATTTTAAGCTGTCATTGCAATCAATCATAGCTACCTATGTGCTTTAATATACTGTACCTATAATTTTCTCTCATCTTCTTTTTTTTCATTCCATGTAATCTGTTGTCATTTTTTTGTCTATAAATTTTGCAAGTATTTACTTCCTTAAAATTTTCTTAGATTAAGGACCTGCCCGAAACGCTGCGCGTGCTAGTGGCTTTACAAGACTGTAATTACCATATTTGTATCCTCACATTCCTTATGTACATTCTTGTATATGCATAAATAAATAAATAAATAAATAAATAAAATAAATATTCACAGTCAGCTGATCGGCGGCCGCCCTCAAGGCCAGACGCACTAATATTTCTCCTCCAACAATATTGTTTGTGGTGTTATTACCCTATATACACACATTATATATAAGTATCTACCTGTTTTATTCACCATACCTGTACAAATAAGCTGGTATGGTGCCCAAAGACCACAGTGGCCATCAGTAAACAACATGCCAAGTCGTGCAGACGACACTCCTCCCTCACCAAAATGGCGGCTCCCAACCTACTCCTCTCGCTGTTATCTCACACTATACACACGTTATATATAAGTATCTACATTTGTGTTCATAGCGAACCACTAAGCTGGTATGGTGAGTGCAGTCAATATAGGTGACCACACACAGTCAGAAGACAACGCCACAACCCTCCCTCCACAGCCTTACTCCTCCCTCCATGGAGCACAGCGCTAAATATCACCACAATCCTGCTATTATCAGAATCCTGGTCAGTTTTATCACAGTCAGGGGGCTTCAGTAATACTATCACTGCTAAATAATAGCAGTATCATATATATTATGGCATTTGTAGGCGATGTTGTGGTCACAAGCTGAACAGTGGTGCTGTGAGCTCATGCTGCATGCGCCAGCCTTGGTGGCTTGCTGAATACTGATGCTCTAACACCCAAGAATGTTGGCCTGGATTTTTTTATAGGTGGCATCTGGCAACTATCCATCGTGGCTGTACTATAGCTGCCCCTATCCCAGGCGGGGCGTTTCAATTATAGCGCTAGACACGAAATCATATATAAATGATGTGCGCGGTTTCGGTTTTGTCACTGATATCATTTATATATGATATGCGCGGTTTGAGGGTTAAACACGTTTCAGAATCTATTTACTTACATTATAACCTCCATTTTATACAGTTCCACAGTGGTCACTACTATTGTAGGAAACCATAATATTTACTATGAGTGAACAAGAATACTGTATTTGTAATATTGGAGCTTGAATCACTTGTATTATAATACAGTATAATGAGTTTGTAAAATTAAATTATAACTGAAATCAAGGTGTTGCAATAGATTTTTTACTCATAAGCAAATTACTCATATGCATAATACAGACTTTCTTTTAATTAACATTTAATATTCACAGAACAAGTTAGGCTACTCAAAATAAATATTTATAAATTTTTACTTTAGCCTATTCTTGAAATGTAATGTTAAATTTATGTATCCTGGTTATTCATAAATTTATCTAATATGCCCAACTCTTTTTCTAATTTTATTCTTCCTCGTTTGTTTAATAATTTTTAATGCAATTTTTCTCATAGGTTACTCATGCAGATGTTAATGCTCTACATCTATCCCTCTCTGCCAAAAATCACCCTAAAATGCCAATTCTGGCTTATCGTGTACAATATAAAATACCAGGAGATGACTGGAAATTTGCACAAGCCATGGAATTCAAGAAAGGTTGGTATATGTGTATATATACAGTAAAGTGTGTGTAATTACGTAAGTGTAGTTACAGGATGAGAGCTACGCTCGTGGTGTCCTGTCTTCCCAGCACTCTGTCATATAACGCTTTGAAACTACTGACGGTCTTGGCCTCCACCACCTTCTCACCTAACTAGTTGCAACCGTCTACCACTCTGTTTGCGAAAGTGAATTTTCTTATATTTCTTCGGCATCTGTGTTTAGCTAATTTATATCTATGACCTCTTGTTCTTAAAGTTCCAGGTCTCAGGAAATCTTCCCTATCGATTTTATCAGTTCCTGTTACTATTTTGTACGTAGTGATCATATCACCTCTTTTTCTTCTGTCTTCTAGTTTTGGCATATTTAATGCCTCTAACCTCTCCTCATAGCTCTTGCCTTTCAGTTCTGGGAGCCACTTAGTAGCATGTCTTTGCACCTTTTCCAGTTTGTTGATGTGCTTCTTAAGATATGGGCACCACACAACCGCTTGTGTGTGTGTGTGTGTGTATGTGTGTGTGTATGTGTATGTGTAATTACCTAAGTGTAGTTACAGGATGAGAGCTACACTTGTGGTGTCCCATCTTCCCAGTACTCTGTCATATAATACTCTGAAACTACTGACGGTTTTGGCCTCCACCACATTCTCACCTAACTTCTTTCAACCATCTACCACTTTGTTTGCAAAAGTGAACTTTCTATTATTTTTAGGTGGGGGAGCTTAATTTCTCTAGTTTGAACCAATGTCCTCTTATTCTTGAAGTTACAATTTTCAAAAATTCTTTTGTCAATTTTGTAGATTCCTGTTACTATTTTGTATGTAGTGATCATATTACCTCTTTTATGTGTGTGTGTGTATATATATATATATATATATATATATATATATATATATATATATATATATATATATATATATATATATATATATATATATATATATATATATATAATATGACTGAAAACTCACACCCCAGATATAGTCGCATATAGTCCTGGGGACCATTCAGGCTTGTTTGCATATATATATATATATACAGAGCACCACTTGGTTTCCGAACTTTAGTTATCCGAAACTTCCAGTTTCCCGATTGGGGTTGGGGAGTCATGCTACCCGAACAAAGTTCGGGTAGGAAGGGGTCCACCAAGCGTCACGCCGGCTTGTGGTGGTGGGTGGGCGATGGTCCAGTTTGCCCACTGTGACTTCACAGATTCACGGCCTATTATTCCGATTATTTTGAATTGCCATAAGGCTGGAATGTTCATTCTGTGCTTTTGTTTTACATATCTGCACAATCAAGAAACATCTGTGCACCATGTTGGCTCCAAATGCACGCATTGCGTCAGTGATGGCTGACTGGTGGGTGGATGGACGATGGAGCTGAGGTGGGAGGCAGTATGAATGAGGGGGGGGGGGGGGGAGAATCAGTGAGAGAGGGGGGGAGAGAGATGCTAGGAGGGAGGGGGAGGTATGGAGAGATGTTAGGAGGTAGGGAGAGATGCTAAGAGGGAGGGGGAGGTAGGGAGAGATGCTAGGAGGTAGGCAGGAAGGGATGGAAGTAGTGAGAATTAGGGAGGGAAAGGCAGGCTGGCAGGCACAGGCAGGCACAGGCAGGCAGACAGGCAGGAAGGCAGGCAGGCTAGCTTGCAGGCAGGGAGTGAGTGGTAGTCACGCGGTTGAACCGCGTGACCTTGAGAGATGGGATGTAGGGGGGGCGGGTGGTTTGTTGGTGGTGGGGGTGAGACCGGCTCATTCCCGAAGATAAGCCTAACACACACTACCCGTTAGCATGATGGCAGGGGGGGAGGCAGGCTGGCTGGAAAGGAAGCAGGCTGGCTGGCAGGCAGGCTGGCTGGCAGGCTGGGAAGGAGGCAGGCTGGCAGGCTGGCAGGCTGGGAAGGAGGCAGGCTGGGAAGGAGGCAGGCTGGGAAGGAAGCAGGCTGGCAGGCTGGGAAGGAGGCAGGCAGGCAGGCTGGGAAGGAAGCAGGCTGGCAGGCTGGGAAGGAGGCAGGCTGGCAGGCTGGGAAGGAGGCAGGCTGGCAGGCTGGGAAGGAGGCAGGCTGGCAGGCTGGGAAGGAGGCAGGCTGGCAGGCTGGGAGGGAGGCAGGCTGGCAGGCTGGGAAGGAGGCAGGCTGGGAAGGAGGCAGGCTGGGAAGGAGGCAGGCTGGGAAGGAGGCAGGCTGGGAAGGAAGCAGGCTGGGAAGGAAGCAGGCTGGCAGGCTGGGAAGGAGGCAGGCTGGCAGGCTGGGAAGGAGGCAGGCAGGCTGGCAGGCTGGGAAGGAGGCAGGCTGGGAAGGAGGCAGACAGGCAGGCTGGGAAGGAGGCAGGCTGGGAAGGAAGCAGGCTGGCAGGCTGGGAAGGAGGCAGGCTGGCAGGCTGGGAAGGAGGCAGGCAGGCTGGCAGGCTGGGAAGGAGGCAGGCAGGCTGGCAGGCTGGGAAGGAGGCAGGCTGGGAAGGAGGCAGACAGGCAGGCTGGGAAGGAGGCAGGCTGGGAAGGAAGCAGGCTGGCAGGCTGGGAAGGAGGCAGGCAGGCTGGCAGGCTGGGAAGGAGGCAGGCTGGGAAGGAGGCAGACAGGCAGGCTGGGAAGGAGGCAGGCTGGGAAGGAAGCAGGCTGGCAGGCTGGGAAGGAGGCAGGCAGGCAGGAAGCGATATATGGGTGTTGAAGTAAACTGTGAACCACGTGACCTTTGAGAGTGTGTGTGTGTGTGTATGGGTTTGGGGTGGGGGGTGGGGGTGGTGTGTCGGTGGTGGGGGGAGAGGGGGAGGTGTGTCGGTGGTGGGGGGAGAGGGGGAGGTGTGTCGGTGGTGGGGGGAGAGGGGGAGGTGTGTTGGTGGTGGGGGAGGGACCGGCTGACTCCGTAAGCCTAACCACACTCCACAGACCTGTGACCCAGATTTGTTTCTTAAATGTACAGTACATCATCGTATATTTTAGGCAGGATGTGCCTGCAGGCTGGCAGGAAACATCCAGAGGATGTTTGCCAGACGTCTTAATAATCAGTTAGGAACAATTAAGGACTTTTATAAAGCGGATCAGGACTTCACTTATTGATGAGTACAAACAAAACACGGTCGCATTTACGCCATGAACCTGACGATTTTTTCCCCTAGAGTTTTTTTTTTCATAAATTTTTCGGAAAAATTTCTTTTTACATTTATAGTTTATTTTTTTCCCCTCTATTTCTCGTATACGAACTTACATGTTAACCGACGGGTCTCGTCCCCAAGGGGTTCGGAAACCAAGTGGTGCTCTGTATATATATATATATATATATATATATATATATATATATATATATATATATATATATATATATATATATATATATATATATATATATATATCATTATATTTCTAACAAATGAAAATATAGAAATTATTAAAAATATAGAAATAATAATAATAATTTAATAATAATTTTGTATTTAGGTAAGGTACATACATAAAGAGATTTTACAAAGTTTGTTGGCTTTATAGATAGAGCTAGTACATACAATGCCTAAAGCCACTATTACGCAAAGCGTTTCGGGCAGGAAAAACATTAATGACTAAAGCTTAAAACTAATGGGTAAAAAGAAAAGATGTGATGAGTACATATAAAAAATAGAGGTAAAAGAGGGGGGAACATTGTTGAAAAAGCAGCACAAATACAATTACAAATTATTACAGAAAATTACATTCAAACAGCGTTGATTTGAAAAACAAAAAAAAAAAAAAACATACATGGGTTGACAACAGAGGGGTAAGGTGGGTTACATGGAATTTATTAGGTATAGCTTCGTTTTTAACTTAAACTGGTTGAGAGAGGTACAGTCTTTAACATGGTTGGGAAGGTCATTCCACATTCTGGGCCCCTTGATTTGTAGAGCATTTCTGGTTTGATTTAGTCGTACTCTAGGAATATCAAAACTGTATTTATTTCTGGTGTGGTGCTCATGGGTTCTGTTACAACCTTCTATGAAGCTTTTGAGATCAGGATTGGCATTATAGTTTAGCGTTTTATATATGTATAATACACATGAGAGAATGTGCAGTAACTTAATGTCTAACATATTCAGAGATTTGAGTAGGGGTACCGAGTGATGTCTGGGGCCAGAATTGGATATTGTCCTAATAGCAGCTTTGTGTTGAGTAATTAGAGGACGTAAAATATATAATATTTCTAACAAACATGACCTAACATAAGCGTACCCTTCCATTTATCTTTCTTTCTCTTTCCTTTACTTTCTCTCTTCTCTCATTTTTCTGTTCATTGTTTTCTCTTACATTCCCTTGCTATCCTCTTCTTATTCCTATTACTATCTCCTTCTCATTCGGTGGTTATAATAGGAGCTGCCTCGTATGGGCCAATAGGCCCTCTGCAGTTCTTATTCCTACTATTATCCCCTCTACTACACCTTACCTTGCTCCTCACCTCTCTTACTTATTTATTGCCTGCATCTACTTCCTCATCACAATCAACTTGAGAATGGTCCAGGACGGACCGAAACGTCATCGTCCCTTCACCTTCTAGTGTGTGGTCTGGTCAACATACTTTAGCCATGTTATTGTGACTCATTGCCTGTGTGTGTGTATATATATATGTTGTACCTAATAGCCAGAATGTCGTACTCGGCCTACTATGCAAAGCCCAATTTGCCCAATAAGCCAAGTTTTCCTGAATTTATATATTTTTCTAATATTTTTCTTATGAAATGATAAATGTGCATATTTCATTATGTATAAGTTATTTTGTTTAAATTTGAGTTAAAACTAACATAGATATATGACCTAACCTAACCAACCCTACCTAACCTATCTAAACCTAACCTAAACTAACACAACTACGTCAGTAATTTATGTTCTTAATATAATTTAATAATAATAATTCAAATAAACTAATTGGAAACAATTTATTGAAAATAAAGAAAATCACTCGGCCTATTAGACGTATTGGGCCTTGATAGGAACGTTATCCCTGCAGACAAAAATCAGAAGATACAATTGACGATTTACTATAAAACAAAAAAAACGGCCAACCTACTCATGAAAAACTCTCCAGACACAAAGCAGAATGCCTTAAAGTAGACCAATGTCGTCAATGCCTTCAAATGCCCACTTGGGGACTGTAAGCCCCAAAGAACTCAGTATATAGGCAACACAACATCACTTTCCAGGCGATTAACAATGCATCAGCAACAGGGCTCCATTAAGGAACATATAATCTCTTCCCACAACCAGACCATCACCAGAGAAGTCTTAACGAACAACACAGAAATCATCGATAGATACAGTGATAGCAGGTGGCTTGACATCTGCGAGGCATTACACATCAAAAAGTCGACACTAGCAATCAACAGCCAATTAATGCACAACTGTATTCAACCCACTTCAAGATTCCGTACCAATATAGAAGCATCAAGAGGAAATATGGGCCAATAGGCCCTTTGCAGTTACTTACATTCTTCCCTCTCATTTATCCAATTTATACCCATTGCCCCCTCCCCGCTCAGCTCGTTGTCGCCGTGTGGGGGCTTAGTGGGCGGCTGCCGGAGTGTGATGCTCCTTGGGACAGTCCTCTGTCCTTTTCTAGCCTTGTGCTCCTGCTGCCGTCCTCTCCAATTCTGCTGGGCATCTTTTCCTTTTCCTTCTGTTTCGTTTTTCTCCCCCCTCTTCTCCTATCTGCTTGCCGTTTCCTACCGACCTTTTGCTCGTTCTGGTTCTTCCCTTGGACTTCTTCTATTTTGACGCCCGGGTGCTTGAGGAGGCATACTCATGCACCCGTAGAACTGCAGTACCCGACGTCGAGAGCGAGGGGAACCTTTTATTGTCAATCCCCACTTCGTCACTGAACCCGATCTCGACGGACTGTCGGTTTCTTAAGGTGGCGTTTGTGGGGCGTATACTCGCGACGCACCCCTAGGAGGCCCCGACAAGATCGGCGATAGCTTCTTGTTGGGTGTCCTGCCTCTAATTGTGGCTCCATGGTGGGTGTGGGGGCACATTCGTGAGTGAATTCTTTCTTTCGTCAGGATGATTACCCCTGCTTCGGCTTCTTCTGGTTTACCTTCTCAGGCTCGTGGGGTGGGCGACCAAGTCCCCGAGTCGGTCCGTATTGGAAGACCGGGCTCTGTAGCCTCCGCTGCGTTGGGCCCAGACCTTGCTCCTCCTTTGGCCTCTCTGACTCCTTCCTCTGGCTCCCCTCCCTCCTCTGTGGTTGGGTCGAGCCCCAAGCCCCCAGTGGTGACTACCTCGTCCCCTGGCGTGGCTCCTTCTCTAGTTGTAACTACTGCGCCTTTTAACCCCCTCTCTCTCTGGGAGTTCTCACCGCCGTCTTCGTCACGGCCGCCCTCGCTCGATTCCTTCCAGTTCTGCTACCTATCAAGCCTTGTTTGGTCCCGCTTCGTGGGCCAAATATTTTGATCTCCTCCCTCTTGATTCTGCGCCTCCTGACGATTTCTCCCTCCATCGACATCTCATTGATTCCGTGGATGCCTCCATTACTTTCAACCCCACTCGTCTCGGTACACGTGTCGTTGCTGCTCCTTCTCAGGATGCTGCTTCCCGCTTGGCTGCCTTATCCTGCCTTGGCGTGACCCCCGTTCGGGTCTCGAAGAACGTTCAGTTGAATGCCAGTGTTGGCACTATTTTGCTCCCGCCCCATGTTGCGACCGGTGTTCGGGACCTACGCGACTGCCACGACGATATTCGACATATCCTCGCTGCCCAGGGCCATTCTATTCTCCAGGTGGACACGTTTACTCGTCCCCCTCGTGGTAGTCGCCGTCAACCCCTCTGTCATTCTTGCTGGTGCCAGGTGCTCTGTCCAGGAGTACATTCCTTCTCCTCGGCTCTGCGACAAGTGCTGGAGGTTTGGGCATGGTGCCCTCCGCTGCTCCGGGACTGTCTCTCTCTGTCCTTTGTGTGGTGGCGAAGGTCACTCTAAGTCGGAGTGCGCTTCTCCCCAGGCTCGTTGCCTCAACTGCGGTGAGGCCCATCCTACCTTCTCCCGTGCGTGTGTCCATTACAAGCTTGAGGCAGCCGTCCTCAACTTGAAGCACCGGGAGCGTTTATCTTTTCCTGAGGCGAGGCGCCAGGTTCGCCGGCTCCCGCCTTATGCTAATATCTCTTATGCTCGCGTGTTGCGCTCTTCCTCTCCTCGTCCTTCCCGCCTTCCTCAGACTCACAACCGTTTCCAGGCCTTGGACCCTGATGCGCCCACTGCCCCCTCCTCTGTCCCTTTGGGTTCTCTCCCGAAGGATCCTCCTCCTGGTCCTCTGTCTGGGGTTCCCCTTCCTTCTACCCGGTCTGTCGTGTCTTCTGTGTCTTCTTCCTCGTCCCCCTCCGATCCTCCTTCCCATCCTCTTCCTCCATCTATCGGCTCTCCCCGCCGCCTGTCGGTGCGGGCGGATGTCCATCGCTCTCCTAACGGCCGTCGTGTGTGCTCTCGTTCGGCTTCTCCTGTTGAGACACTGGAATCCGTTGCCCGGTACGTAGTTGCTGGGACACCGGTCTCTTTAAGTCAGAAGCATAAGCCTGGCTCCTTTCCTTCCTCTTCCCCAGCGGGTAAGAAGGCTTCGCTTTCTTCCTCAGCTCCTCCTCCTGGCTCTGTTGCTCCTTCCCCTCCCGTTTCAGTGCTTGCGCCCCCTGTTCCTGTTATGGAGGTTTCTTTGGCCCCTGCTTCCCTTTCGGTTGCTGCTCTTGCTGGGGTGCGCTCCTCTCTTTCTACTCCCCCTCTTCCTGCTGCTGTCCTTGACTGCTCCTCTCCGTTGTCTCCTCCTCCTCCTCCTCCTCCTCCTCCTCCTCCTCCTCCGGACCCTGCCCGCCCACCTCTGATCTGTTCTCCCGTTTCCTTCCCTCCGTCTTTGCTCAGTTTACCCATGCCCCCTAACCCTGACTTTGCTGACCCTGATCCCGACCCTGATATTCTTTAACGTGCTCTGTTGGTCTTTCGCCTTTGTTTCTTCCTTGTTCTCTATTTTTGTCCTTTCTCTTCTCGTCGTTGTCCATTCTTCAATGGAACGTTCGAGGTTATTACGCCAATTTCCTCGAACTCCAACTTCTGGTTTCGCGGTTTTCGCCCCTTTGTGTCTGTCTCCAGGAGCCGATGCTTGGTGCTCGTCCTGGTCGTTTTCGTGGCTATTCCTTTCTCTCCCCCCCCCCCCAGCCATTGCTGGGGCTTCTAATTCTTCTGCTCTCTTGATTCGGGCTGATGTTCCCTTTGTTCCTTTACTTTTTCCTTCGCCTCTCCATTGTTCTGCTGCTCGTATCTTTGTGGGGAAATGGTACACAGTTTGTTCCATTTATCTCCCCCCGAGTGTCCCGCTCTCTCTTCCTGATTTGAAACACCTCCTAGACTCCTTGCCGGAGCCTGTGCTCCTGCTGGGTGACTTCAATTGTCGTCATTCTCTTTGGGGTGACGTTCTGACGAATACCCGGGGTCGCCTCCTTGAGCCGTTTCTCCTCTCTTCTTCCCTGTCTCTTCTGAATTCTGGTGAGCCCACTCATTTGGACTCTCGAACTCGCACCCTTTCTTGTCTTGATCTTTCTCTCTGCTCTTCTTCTCTTTACTTAGATTTCACATGGCAGGTTCTTGATGACCTCCATGGAAGTGATCATTTCCCCATCCTTGTTTCCTTTTTCTCTTTTCGCCCTTCCCTCTCTTTCCCTAGGTGGCAGTTTGCTAAGGCGGACTGGACCCTATTTTCCCTCAGTGCTACTCTCTCTGACCTCTCCCTTCTGCCCCTCTCTCGCGCTCTCCTCCTTTTTCATGACACTGTCTTCGACGCTGCCCTCCGCTCTATTCCTCGCTCTTCCTCTCGGGGTCCACGGAAGTGCGTTCCCTGGTGGAATGCGGACTGTGCTCGGGCTGTCCGCTGTAAGCGTGCAGCCTGGAAGAAGCACCGCCGTAGGCAGACGACCGATTCTTTTCTTTTCTTTCGGAAAGCGAGTGCGGTGGCCCGTAGGGCCATCCGTACGGCTAAACGTGAATGTTGGGCATCTTATGTCTCGACAATTACGTCCGAAACCCCTCTGGCCCAGATCTGGAAGCGTATCCGCAAGATAGCGGGTAAGTTCGTTCCCGATGTTTCACCGGTCCTTCACCTCCATGATACTCTTGTGGCGGACCCGTTGCAGGTCGCTTCCGAACTGGGTTCCCACTTTTCTTCTGTTAGCTCTGGTCTTCATCTTCCCCAATCTTTCCTTCTTCGTAAACCTGTCCTTGAGTCTCGTCCTTTAGATTTCTGCACTCATCTTCAGCTTCCCTATAATGATCCCTTCTCTCTCTCTGAACTTCGTTCTGCCCTGGCCCTCTGCGGTTCTACGGCGGCGGGCTCCGATGGTATTCATTATGAGATGCTTCGCCATCTCCCTCCGAGCACGTCTCAGTATTTACTGAGTCTGTATAATCGGATCTGGGAGTCGTCGTCAGTCCCTGAGGACTGGCTCGATGCCGTTGTCCTCCCTGTTCGCAAACCGGGGTCTCTGGGTACTTCCCCTAAGGACTTTCGCCCTATTGCTCTCACAAGTTGTGTCTGCAAACTCTTTGAACGTATGGTTAACGTTCGTCTGATGTGGTTCCTGGAACACCATCACCTCCTCTCCCCTTCTCAATTTGGTTTCCGCAAGTGCCGCAGCACGACAGATGTCCTGGTGAACTTGGAGGTCTATATTCGTACTGCTTTTGCTGCGAAGACCTCCGTTGTTGCCGTCCTTTTTGACCTAGAAAAGGCTTACGACACCACTTGGCGTTATCATATCCTATCTCAACTTCATTCTTTTGGCCTTCGTGGTCATCTCCCTCTCTTTCTCCGCAGCTTCCTCTCTCGTCGTTCCTTTCGGGTGCGCCTTGGTACCGCTCTCTCTCCCTCTTTTCAGCAATACGAAGGTGTGCCCCAGGGTAGTGTTCTGAGCACTACTCTTTTTCTGGTTGCCCTCAATGGTCTTCTTTCCTCTCTTCCTTCTGGTGTCTTCTCCGTTCTCTATGTCGATGATCTTACCCTTTGTTGTCAGGGTGATGATTCGCCTCTCCTTCAACGCCGGCTTCAACTTGCGATTGATGCCGTGTCGTCTTGGGCCACAGGTCATGGCTTCAAGTTCTCTACTTCTAAGACTTGTGCCATGACTTTTACGCGGAAACGGGTTGTTCTTCGTCCCTCTGTCTCTTTATGGTCATCCCCTTGAATACAAAGATTCCGCGAAGCTTTTGGGGTTATTCCTTGACACTCGTTTGTCTTGGTCTCCCCATATCTCTTACCTCCGTGTTGAGTGCTCTAAGTCCCTTACCCTCCTTCGGGTCTTGTCCCATACTTCTTGGGGGGCAGATAGGCGCACTCTCCTTGCTTTACATTCCTCTCTCGTCCTGTCTAAGCTCGATTATGGTTGCCCTGCTTACTCGTCTGCTTCTCCTACTCTTCGCCGTCTTGATGCTTTGCACCATACTGGGTTGCGCCTCAGTTCTGGTGCCTTTCGTTCGACTCCCGTCCTTAGCTTGTATGTTGACACTGGCTTCCTGTCTCTCCAGGACCGCCGTGATCGCTACTGTCTTCGCTATCTTGCGCGGTCCTTGCAACATCCTTCCTCTCGCCTCTGTCGTGCTTTAACTTTTACCCCTCCTGCGGTTCCTGTTCCTCTTCACCACCTCCCTCTTTCTGTCCGGTTATCTCGCCTACAGGATTCTCTTTCCGTTCGTATTTCTGATGTTTCTCCTCGTGTTGTTCCTTCTTTGCCCCCGTGGAGGGTCCCTCTTCCGCGGTTTTGTACATCCTTGACTCGTATCACTAAAGCTTTTACCCCTCCTACAGTTCTAAAACGCCTTTTCCTCGAGCACTTTTCTTCTCACTCCCGCTCCGTTTCTGTCTTCACCGATGGGTCTAAGTCAGCGGACGGTGTTGGCTACTCTGTTGTTTTTCCTGATCGCACTTATATGTGTCGCTTGCCTCCGGAGACTAGCATCTTTACAGCGGAACTTTATGCTATTCTCTATGCTCTTCGTCTCCTGCTTTCTCGTTGTCAGTCTTCCTTTGTGGTTGTTGTTGACTCTCGTAGTGCCCTCATGGCTCTCGGGTGCTTTAATCCAGTTCATCCGGTAGTTGTCGAGATCCAGCATTGGCTGTTTCTCGTTCACAGTAAATTTAAGTCGGTTGAGTTTTGTTGGGTTCCCAGCCATATTGGCGTGTCTTTAAATGAGCGTGCGGATGCTGCCGCTAAGGAAGCTGTCCGCTCTTGTCCCATCTCTCGTAAAGGCATTCCGTATTCCGACTTTTACCCGGTTATCCATTCCTCAGTCCTTACCCGTTGGCAGGCTTCTTGGTTGTCTGTTACTGGTAACAAGCTACGTACTCTTAAATGTTGTGTTTCCTCGTGGCCGTCCTCCTTCCACCGTAACCGGCGGTGGGAAACAGCTCTGGCGAGGTTGCGTATTGGCCATACTCGCTTAACCCATGGTCACTTGATGGAGCGCCGCCCTGCTCCTTATTGTCCTAGTTGCATTGTCCCTCTTACGGTCGTGCATGTCCTTCTTGAATGTCCTGACTTCCAGGACGAGCGTGTGTCTTGCTTTCCGACCGCCCCTCGCGGTCACCTGTCCCTCGATAGAATTCTTGGTGACTCGGATACTTTTGATATCGTTCGCCTTATGCGTTTTTGTTCTCGTATTGGCATCCTTGGTGATATTTAGCGCCCTCTGATTATTTTGCGTATTTGATGGTGCTACATAGCCTTCCCGGTTTGGTGCCTTCTTTTGATAATTACTTACTTATACCCATTGCACCGTGTTCTGTCTTGTGTTGGTCAAAAGTTTATGTACCTCATCCAAAACTGTTTGAACATATCACCTCACCCAAATGCAAGTACTGTATATAAGACAAGCTGTTCAATGTTAACATTAAGTAAAACTCTGTTTTCAGGTTACAGTTGTTTGTGTGTAAACTAAAGTCTTTGAAAATGTAATAAGTTATTACGAAATGCATTCAAGCGTCGCGTCAAACTAGAAATAAAAATTAATTTTGGAGAATTGAATTTTTCAATTACCATCGACAGTAAAAAGAAACATAAGAAATATTGAGAAAATCCGTGTTAGAAATATTAATCTTACTTTTTCGGTCATATTTAACAACATATGTTTACAAGAAAGACTGCTACCAAAATAAATAAATAAATATATTATTTATTTATATATATACAGTGGAACCTCTATTAACGAGTGGCTCTATTAACGAGTTTTTCCAGTAACGAGCAAGCCACTCGCAGCAAATTTGTCTCTATTGACGAGCTCGCCTCTATTAACGAGTGAAACCACATGGTGCTTCCTAGCGTCTCGCGGGTTCTCGCAAATTCTCGGACGCCTCCGACGCCAGTGTTGTTGTTGTATCTCACACGACAAGCATCCCTCTGGATATATTTGAGCTTTACTTTGGGTTTTTAGTGGTTTTGCGACTACAATTTGTAACACACGATGTCTCCAAAGAAGCTGCTTGCTAAAGATAGTGTTGTCAAGAGAAAGAAAGACACAATTACTGTGGATTTAAAGAAGGAAATTATAGCAAAGCATGAGTGTGGTGTCTGTGTGATTGATCTCACAAGGAAGTATGGCAGGTCCTCATCAACAATTTACACCATTAGTAAGGGAATGAGGAGGTAAGGGAGGATGCTGCCTCTTCCACTGAGATCAGGGAAGTGTTTGGAATGTTTGAAAAGGTGAACGCATTCTTGGAAAAGCTGCCCTGATAAAGCAGTGAGAACCCGGTGTGTGAAAATGTTTAATTAATTTATCACTTTGTGATAACACTTTATGAAAGTGTTATCACTTTCGCAGGTATATGTCGCTTGAACGTGACACTTTTTTCTCTTGAATGCACCCAAACACCGCGCTCAAGTATCATTTGAGCAAATATTTCTATAAAATCCAATTCTTATCCGATCGACTTGGGGATTGTATACATGTTTGCCATGAAATTTCCGTTTTCTTTAATAACCACATTGCCTATTTGAGAAAACGGCATTGTATTGTATCTTCGTGGTAAGACTATTATATTGTTGACACAACGAGTGTAATCAACATAGTTTTTTATTTGGTGCTGGTCTAACGCATCCTTGTGTGACATTTGAAATGAAATTTGGGTGAAATTCCCAAGAAGAGAGAGTCCGCCTGACTCAGAGGTGGATTCTCCTTCCACACCATAACCCCTCTCATCCTTCCCACCTCCCCATCGTCTCCCTGAAGCCATCAACAACTCTTCATAAGGTAAAGTAAATATTAAAACACTACAACAAAACATTTATATTTACATATGCAATATTATATTTACATAAAAAAAAGTCATACAAGTATGGATGTTTTTGGGAGTGGAACGGATTAAATTTATTTCCTTTATTTTAAATGGGGAAATTTGTTTCCAAAGACGAGTTTTCCAGGTAACGAGCTCGGTGCCAGAACGGATTAAACTCGTTAATAGAGGTTCCACTGTATATATATATATATATATATATATATATATATATATATATATATAATATATTATATAGCTGTGGAACTTCTTTTCCACAGCTCATAAAACGGAGGAAAGGGTCCTGAAAGATATTGTTAATAGAAACGTTATCCCTACAGACAAAAATCAGAGGATACAACTGACGATTTACTATAAAACCAGAAAAACGGCCAGCCTACTCATGAGAAACTCTCCAGACACAAAGCAGAACGCTTTAAAAGAGACCAACGTCGTCTATGCCTTCAAATGCCCACTTGGGGACTGTAAGCTCCAAAAAAACCAGTATATAGGCAAGACAACAACATCTCTTTCTAGGCGTTTAACGATGCATAAGCAAGAGGGCTCCATTAAGGAACATATAATCTCTTCCCACAACCAAACCATCGCCAGAGAAATCCTAGTAAACAACACAGAAATCATCGATAGGTACAGCGATAGCAGACGGCTTGACGTTTGTGAGGCACTGCACATTAAGAAGTCAACACCAGCAATCAACAGCCAATTAATGCACAACTATATTCTACCCACCTCAAAACTCCGCTCCAATATAGAAGCATCAAGAAATATGGACCAATAGGCTTACTACAATCACTTCCATTTCAATACCCATTGTTTCTTGTTCTGTCTTGTGTTGATGAAATTAATACCCTATTAAATACCACCTCACCCCATCCACCTCACTCAAATGTAGATATAAACAAATCGAAGATATGTAAGTTCTATTCAGTTGTGTATGTGTAAAGTCTTTGAAAATGTAATAAGTTTTACGAAACGCGCTCAAGTGTCGCGTCAGACTAGAAATAAAAATGAATTTTGGAGAATTGATTTTTGAATTACCTCCAACAGTGAAAAGAAATGTACGAAAGATTGAGAAAATTCGTGTTAGAATTATTAATCTTACTTTTTCGGTCATATTTAATTATATATGTCTACAGGAAAGACTGCTACCAAAATATACTAATATATATATATATATATATATATGTATATATATATATATATATATATATATATATATATATATATATATATATATATATATATATATATATATATATATATAATGTCGTACCTAGTAGCCAGAACGCACTTCTCAGCCTACTATGCAAGGCCCAATTTGCCTAATAAGCCAAGTTTTCATGAATTAATTGCTTTTCCACTACCTAACCTAACCTAACCTAACCTAACGTTTTCGGCTACCTAACCGAACCTAACCTACAGAGATAGGTTAGGTTAGGTTAGGTAGGGTTGGTTAGGTTCGGTCATATATCTACGTTAATTTTAACTCCAATAAAAAAAAATTACCTCATACATAATGAAACGGGTAGCTTTATCATTTCATAAGAAAAAAATTAGAGAAAATATAATAATTCAGGAAAACTTGGCTTATTAGGCAAATCGGGCCTTGCATAGTAGGCCCAGAAGTGCATTCTGGCTACTAGGTACGACATATATATATATATATATATATATATATATATATATATATATATATATATATATATATATATATATATATATATATATATATATATATATATATTACATATATATATATTATACACACATACATATAAAGGAGTTCTTAAATTCTTGTAAAGTCACTAGCACGCATAGTGTTTTGGGCCGGTCCTTCTATCCCCCCGGCCATGATACAAACTCAGGCCAAAGCGCTCACAAAGCACCGCGCACCATGAGAGAACCTTGGGATATAGATTCACAACTGAGTTTTATTGAGCAACACAGGATTATTTTATACTGAATAAATATGGGACTCTCTGTTATGTTATAAAATTTGTTAAGATTCAGAGGGACGCTTTTCAGCAAACATAACTCGAGGGATGAATTGATCATTGGATCCATGCATATTGGGGATTAAGATCACCACGCTATTATACACTTCCTTGGTGAGCTAGAAAGGTAACATGGGATTTTAACCTTACACAAATTCCTGGCACTTAAACATTTTACAAATAGGTACCAAGGTTGATGGGGTATAGACCACGTGTCACAGAAATCTGAGTGAATGAATCAAAATCACACAAAACACCACCTTCACACAGGGTTCTATAAGCAAACTTAGTATAAAATGGCCTATCACTAACACAAGAGAAAAAAGCACCGCCATAGCATGTATGAGAACAATGTACTTATCGTTACTGTAGGAGACCATCACCCGTCACGCAAGCAACAACTGGCCTACACTTCAGCCTGGCCACAACAGCCCCACGAATTTGCTAGCGCATCTGTGTCCAACACCCCGCTTCCAATAGTTTTTCATACACACTTGTATCGCCATATAGTTAATTTGTATGTCTCATAAAGTTCTAGGCTGTTTTTCAACATTTAATCATTGTGCTCCTCGCCTTCTAAATACAGCACCTCCCCTATGTGCAGGAAATAAATTCTTGGGAAAATTTTGTTTTGGTTTTTAAAAATGTTAAATACCTTTTCCCTGATCACAGATATGTAAAAAAAATCGAAATTGTACTTACTTTGGCCGCAATGGGGTCTGAAAAATGGCGTGCAATGTCACGATATGGTGGTCGCTTGTGGCGTATACTCCCGAAGCCAGTCGCCCTCCAGCTTCAACATGCACGAGTTGCCACAAATATTTTTTTGTTGTTTTTTTGCGTCCATTTCCAAATACATTTTTTTTTCTTGCCAATCCTATGTATAATGAACACATACACAATATTATAGCAGTAGAACATCTGTACTGTCCCAAGACACTGTGTTATATGTGTCACAAATGTGTCCACATATATTGCTCATATATCCAATGTTTCATGTTCATTTATGTATATTTGCAATATATTTACACACTATACATTATCACACACTATATACATTCACCATCAACACACTCAGAACTCCGCAAGTGTGAGCTGCCACACCCAGCCAGTCCTCCCTCACTTCTCCAATATCTCACTCCTTACACCTTACACCTTACTTGCCAATATTGCTCCTCCCACCATACTGTTATTGTTTTTATTACACTATTTACACATGTTATGTATACGTATCTACATCAAAATGGCTCCTCCCAACATACTCCTGTTGCTGTTATTACACTATATACACACATTGCATATACTCATGTACATATGTGTTCACCATAGTGAACCACTAAGCTAATATGGTGTGCAAAACAAGAGTGGCTACCACACACAGTAATGCTACCTGGATTCCCTTCCTCCCTCCCTCACCAAAATTGCTTCTCCCCCACACTCCTTTTGCTGTTATTATACTATATATACACACACATTATATATGAGTATCTACATTTGTGTTCACCATAACGAACCACTAAGTTGGTATGCTGAGCGGCAGTGGCAGGAAATGGCAGTCCGCCACTGGCTGTCACTTGCTCCCTCCGTCACCTCACCCTACTCGCCACCATTCTCCTCCCACCATACTGTTTTTGCTCTTATTCACTATATACAGACGTTATATATAAGTATCTACATGTTTTGTTCACCATAGCGAACAACTAAGCTGGTATAGTGAGTCCAGACAGTAAAAGGTGGTCACACAGAGTCAGCAGATAATGCTACCTCCATCCCCACCAAGATTACTCTTCCCACTACAGTGCTAATTATCACAACAATCCTGCTATTATCAGAATCCTAGTAATTTTTATTACAGTCAGGGGTCTTCTGTATTACTATCATCACTAAATAATAGCATGTACATATATATTATGGCATTTTTAGGCGATTCTGTGGTCACAAGCTGGTCAGCAGTGCTGTGAGCTCATGCTACGTGCGCCAGCCTTGGTGGTTCACTCATTACTGAGGCCCTCTCACCTGGGAATGTGGCCCACGATTTTTTTTTTAATGGTGTCTGTTTACAAGAGCCCTGATGAAGGTGAGGTAAACCCTGTGTATCCGCGGGCCATTTAAATCTTGCGTAGTTCTCCATCGCGTCATATGATACGATGCGCAATTTATTGCAAGTTACTCAACCCTGCATATGATGTGTTGCGCAGTTTAAGGGTTAATGTTCTAATAGCTGATTTGTGTTAAGTAATTAGAGGATGTAGATAATTTTGGGTAGTAAAACCCTAAGCACAAATACCATAATTTAGATAAGAAAAGATGAGAGAGTAATAGTGTGTTACCAGGGCAGGGAGATGTACATAATATCTGATTTTAACCCTTTAACTGCACAACGTGCCTGCAGGCCCATGTCTAGGGTGCGCTACGTGCCTCTGGGTATTTGTATTTTTCACGTTCCATTCAAAATTCCTGCGGCTACATGGGATGGGGTTCACATCAGCTTCCTCAGGGCTCTTGTAAATAGACACCATCTATAAAAACTCAACTTTGAATGTAATGAAACACCATTTTCTGGGTGAGTCCCAGACGCTCCCTGGAGCTATTCAGGCTAATATGGATACCCTAACTATTTTGCATCAGTCAATGTGCGTGAAATTCTAGGCCTACCAGGGACCACGAGCCAGAACCTTTCCCCCTCATAGAGGCACGAGGAGCAATGGCCCATAGAAATGCACATGTGATTTGGAGCATTCTATATCTGTCATCAACCGGGACAGGCCTCCAGAAAGGTAAGCGCCACAAAATAAACCCCTATTCTGCTTAAAACAACAAAAATCGCCAATGAGTGGACAGAACTCCCCAAAGGAAAAACGAGCAAATAAGCATGATGTCACACAAGCAACGCCGCATGTCTGCGCAGCTCTCCCCTTCCCCCTCCCGGGGAAGGGGAGAGCTGCAGACCCTGAACAACCTGACCCCTAGAGGCCAATGCCAACAAGAAAAGAGCTTTGGAGAAACAATCCTGAACCGAAGGGGCCACCATAAATGAGGGGGAAGAAAGAAAAGAGAGCACCTGATCCAAGGATCAGGATGGCTCAGACGGGTGCATGAGCAGGCCGGAGGTGAAACAACGCCCGAGACAGCTTGCAGAAATGTGCAGACATAACATCAATGCCAAAGGCAAGCTGCAGCGACTCCTCCAGTGCTGCATGATACGAGATCACTGATCTGCAAGCTGTCTTGGGCGTTGCTTCACCTCCGGCCTGCTCATGACCTCGAGCCAGAACCTGGTCCCCTCAGAGAGGCACGAGGAGCAATGGCCTATAGAAGCCCTCGTGTGGTTGGAAGCATTCTATGTTTGCCATTGACTGGGGTCAGGCTCCCAGAAAGGTAAGTGCTCCAAAACAAACTGATGGAACAGGGAAGAAGGAAAACCGGGTCAACCCAAAATGCGTCCTCAGTCACAGAGGCCGTGGTGCACAAGTAATGGCGGAAAGCCGTGACCGGACACAACACATGATGCACTCCCGACCGAACCAGCCAAGCTTCAACAACCCAAGGACTCCTCAGGAAGGCAACAGTCTCATTCTTCACCAGTAAAGAAGAAGACAAATACAAATCTACCACCAGGATCAGAAGAGCAGAAACCCCTGCACTGGAGAAGAGCATGATGCTCTCTGACCTGACCCCCCCCCCCCCCAGGCCAATGCCAACAAGAAAAGAGTCTTGGAGAAACAATCCTGAACCGAAGGGGCCCACCACAAACCGAGGGAGAGAGAGAAAAGAGAGCACCCAATCCAAGGTCCAGGACTACTCAGACACTGTCTGAGCTGTCCTGGACCTTGGATCGGGTGCTCTCTTTTCTCTCTCTCCCTCGGTTTGTGGTGGGCCCCTTCGGTTCAGGATTGTTTCTCCAAGACTCTTTTCTTGTTGGCATTGGCCTGGGGGGGGGGGGGGGTCAGGTCAGAGAGCATCATGCTCTTCTCCAGTGCAGGGGTTTCTGCTCTTCTGATCCTGGTGGTAGATTTGTATTTGTCTTCTTCTTTACTGGTGAAGAATGAGACTGCTGCCTTCCTGAGGAGTCCTTGGGTTGTTGAAGCTTGGCTGGTTCGGTCGGGAGTGCATCATGTGTTGTGTTCGGTCACGGCTTTCCGCCATTACTTGTGCACCACGGCCTCTGTGACTGAGGACGCGTTTTGGGTTGACCCGGTTTTCCTTCTTCCCTGTTCCATCGGTTTGTTTTGGAGCACTTACCTTTCTGGGAGCCTGACCCCAGTCAATGGCAAACATAGAATGCTTCCTACCACACGAGGGCTTCTATAGGCCATTGCTCCTCGTGCCTCTCTGAGGGGACCAGGTTCTGGCTCGAGGTCCCTAGTAGGCCTAGAACTCTATTTGCTTAGACTAATACAAGGGTCTAATGCATTCAAATAAGCCCAGTTAGCTCCGGGGAGCCTCCGGGTCTCACCCAGAAAATGGCATTTCATTACATTCAATGCTAGTCTTTTGGGGTCCAGATAAATGTGGTCAATCCAGCGATCTTTTTTTTTTTCCTGTAAAATCACTGTGGCTCTATCATAGAAATTAAGTAAATTTGTTACACAGGATCTAATTGTTTTTCAAATATTTTAGATAATCTGGACAGGATTCATATTGACTGAAAATGCAGATGATGAGTCACAATAACGTGACTGAAAAAGTTGACCAAACCTAACACTAGAAAGTGAAGAGATGACAACGTTTTGGTCCGTCCAAGACCATTATCAAGTCGATTGTGATTGAAAATTTTTGTTTTCAGTGAGATCACCACTTTCGTGGACTTTGATTACTCTAGCATTTCAAAGAATATTTGTTTCATTTAAAAGAATGTTTGTTATAGAGCAGTGCTATGGCAGGAGATATATATTTTTTTTAATTTGGGTTGGTATCTTGAAAAGGTTACTTGATTTAGTTTTAAGTAAAATCATTATCCTTAACATCTGAAGAATATGGATAGGCACAGAGACTCAGGATAGCTGGCAGAGAGGTAGTCATTTACATTTGTTTTGGTTTATGAGATCGAATTTGCAAAGTAAACTTTACCACAAAATGCAGGACTGAGATAAAAAGGATGCCATACAAACACACTCTTTCCTGCTTAGAAAAATAACAACCTGTGATCACCCATAATAATATATAATTCGGAAATGTAAACAAAGTATTTTTTAATAGAATTTATAGTATTTGTTTAATAAGTTGGGTAGTAAAGGTTATGCTTACTTTTCTCCTTAAAGTGTCTCTTATTAAATGGTTTCTTTTCCCTATACAGGGGATAGCTACATCATCAACAGTTTGACTGATGACACATTGTATGTACTGCGGGCGTCAGCCAAGAATGCTGCTGGCTACTCTGATTTCTCTAGTGAAGTTATGGAGAAGACCAAGAAGGTTCAGGCTGAAACTATCCACTCTGGTTCCTCTATTGCCCTTGGGTCTTCTTCTGCTGCCATCTTATTTTCTCTTGCTTTCTCTGCTATCCTCTTGTGAACATCACATTCAGAGAGAATGTTGTAGCTTTTTGTTAACTTGAGAAAATTATGACTTTTTAGTCATTTTGTCAGTATTTACATATTTTAGATAAAAGTAATAATATAATATAATGAATTTTAGGAAACCTACGATCCAAATATAAGCTGAAATAGTATTATGCTTGCACTATCAGGCATCAATTAAAATATAACAATTTAATGGTGACTGCCATTTAGATCCACCTAATGATACTTGGTATGAAATTGACAAATAATTGTCTGGAAAATGCCTAAATTATGTTTAAGTGACAGTTCATACATTTATTCACTATTTAGTTTATTTATATTTTCCCCTTTCATTTGTGATCAGTTTTCTCCTTTCCTACAGTGTAAAAAAGCTTTTAAAACAGATTATTATTGACCCTCAATATATTTTGTATTATATACTGTGGTATCACTGTTTTGACTGTGAATATTTGTTACTTCTCAGCAATGGTGATCTAATGCACCATAAACATTTTTAGCACACAAAGAAAGTCATGGAAACTAAATTCATTGAAGTATCATTAGATCATACTGTAAATAATGAATTTCCTGCAACACTAACTGAAACCAAAGTCAGACACCAAATAATTTGTTTGTATACAATTAACACAAATGATTTAGTGAACATATCCAGATATGTTCACTAAATCATATATTACAGTACAGTGTGTAGGTTTCTACTAACTTTCCAATGTTTATCTAGATAAAGTATATTTTACAGTACTGTACATATATCTACCAACAGACCGGGAGAGTAATAATTTTATGAACTGTGATGTCTCGGGCATTGCTTATCATAATACCTCCTAATTACTGGCCATACGTGTAACCTGGTTTAGATATATCAGGAATTGTAAGCCATTTTCTTAAGATGTGTAACTTGAAAGCTGCAAGAAAATGTAAATATTTGTAGTTATTTTAAATGATTGCCAAGTTCTCCTATTTGTAGCATAGCAGCTAATTAAACTAAACTTGGATTCATAGACTGCTGTGAATATTAGGCACAAAGTGCAGTGAAGAAAGAGAAATTAATGTTTTTCTCTGATCTGAAGCTTCTATTGGATGGATCTGTAATAGCTAATATTGATACTTTTCATGTGTGGGTATGTAACTCTCAACTCTTTCTTTGTGGAAGCCCCATCGGCTCCCTGAAGCTATCCCAGAGATATAGTGCTATCCTATTTGAGGTCATCAGCCATAAAGTTCTTGTTGACTACTGGAGACCAGCACCAGAACTTTGCCCTATCTCAGGGAGGCACAGGTAGCAATGACCTATGAATACTACATTTAAAGTACAGGTATATCATACTTGTCATCGACCAGAGAAGGCACCCAGAAACATAGGCTCAACAAAACAGACCACAGTCTGGTTAGAATTGCGACCTACATCCTCAAAAGAGTGAAAGAACTTCTGCAGAAAGAAAACAAACAAGCAACACTTTGTCCAACTAGCCCTTCGCTCGTTAGTGCCACCCCCTGCCCCCGACAGGGGGAGCAGCTTTTTAACAGGTTAAAAAAAACTGGTTGAGGTGGAACTTATGTTCCTCTTTCTGTTGGTTCAGCTGGTTCTGTCTCAGCTAGAATCCCATTGGGAGAAGGCTCCTTTTGCTGGTCCCATGGTGGCCTAGCCTAACCTTGGTTTCAGGCGCTGCTTACTCGGTGTCTGAACCCTGGCATTTTTCCGTGTCACCGCCTTGCTGGTTCTAATTGAAATACCTTGCTGGTTCAACTTCCTCCTCTGCAATACGTGGCTGGTATTTCTGACACATGTGTATTGCCATTTGTATGGTGATCAGGTGGCTTCTTTGATGGTGTCCCACTTGCGGTCTTCTTCTCAGCAACAGTCCCGAAGTTTCTTGACGGGCTTTATGCCATTTTTTTTTCTCTTTGTCAGGTTTTGTCGGTGTCGGATAGGTTGGTCTTGCCCTTTCTCTTTCTTGGCTTTTCCTGGATTGGTATCTCATGGTGAGTACTGTCACTTCTTGTCGAGCGGAGTTGGTGGAGCTTCTGCGGCTTGCATTCGGGGTGAATGTTTTTTCCTCCTTGTTCCGTAAACTGTCTTGTACATTTTTCACCATCAGTCTGCCCTTACGCCACCTGAGCCTTCTTAGTTTCTGGACTGGGTTCTTTCCTTTTACTCTTCTCGGTTTGTGGCGACTCCTTTGGTTCGTGATTGCTTCTGGTGTGCTTTGTTTGTTGGCTTTGGCCTCTGGGGGTTGGGTTGTGGAACTTCATGCTCTATTCCAGTGTGGGGGTTTTGTTTGTTTGGTCCTGGTGGTTGTTTTGTTCATTTGCAGCCGGCTCCTTTTCTCGCATCTTCTTTTCTCGCATCGAATGAAACGGCGGGCTTCTGGAGGGGTCAGTTGATTGTGAATGCTTGGTTGGTTAGGCCAGGGGGTGCATCACATGCAATATCCAGTGGCGCTGCTACCTGCGGGCCACCGGTTCTGCATCAGTAGACGCACTCTGGGTTGCTCCAGTTTCCCTGTTCCAGGGCTCTTGTGTCTTGGGTTGTCTGCTGTGGCCTTAAGTCTCACCAGCCTGTGAGACCTCATGCCCATTATGTTCAGAAGCTTGCCACTCTTTTCACCTGTCTTTGGTAATATATCTTGGGGACAATATTCGCTGGGGATGGGGGGTTGGAGGTCAAACAGGGTCCTGGCCACAGATATCTCATGAATGTCCTGGGCTCTCTGTGGCTTTATGTTGCTTTAGGGCACCTGTTGCAGCTGTCTGTCTCTTCCTTGTATTGAGGTCTGCAGCACTGCTGCCTCTCTTGGTATGTCCCTGTTTTTCCTTCTCTTTTGGTACTTAGCTTCAGTGAGCTGACGGGGGCTCCCCACAGAAAACCAGCATTGAATGTAATGAAACGTCCATTTCTGGACGTTTCCAGAGCCCTGGAGGCTCTCCTCCCTCCTCCCTCTCTCTCTCCAGTCGGCGGCTTTCATCATTAACCCTTAAGCTGCTATGGGGTCTTTAAGGCTTTAACACCTCCATGTGCAAGAAAACAAATCTTTTATTTTTTTTTTGTCTTCTAAGAATGTTCATTTGTGTTCCCTGAGTACAGGAAAAATAATATAAAAAATTCCATTGTACTTACTAATGACGTAAATGAGCAGACAAGTTTTACCGATAATGTCACGGAATATAATCGTTCGAGCATGATGCATCAGGGAGCCTTCGCGCTCGACATTCAAGAGTCACAAGTTGCCGCGAATTTATTTCCGCTGCATTATTTACAGTATCTATGGCACATTTTACAGCTATTTTTTTCTCTAGGATTGTTCCAATTATTGTCACTTGATGTTGTATTATAATACAGCTGCTATAAATTCACTACGCACTCACATATTAGTGTCATGAGTATGCACACCAAAATATTTTATTTTACAGGAAAAAGACATTTATTTTTTTTATATACACTCATTTTCTCAATATGAACATTTTTTACACAAGTATTGGACATTTAGTAGTCCTGGATACTGTGATACTGTGCGAAACAGTTTTTGTGGCCTCATTTGTGTGGTGTTACACACAATGCACCAACATTGGCCTACTGCACGCACTCCAGTTGGTGGTAATTTCTGGATTTGGTGTACCAGACAAGCCTCCCTGTAAGTAAGCCTGGGTGTGGGAGTGCCACACACTCCAGTTCTATTATTAACCCTTAAACTGCGCATGGCGTATATATACGCCATGAGTAACATGTCCCACCGTGCGCATGGAGTATATATACGCCAAAGGGTGCCAGGCACGATTCAAATGTCCCGCGGTGTAAAGGGGTCACCCATACCGTAGCCAGGGGCGATTGTAAACAGACGCCATCTTGAAAAAAAATCTAGAGCAGGACTCCTTTGTTTCACAGGCCTTAGTTAGTGGCCAGACACCATGGCGAGCGCATCACGACCCAGCGTGCGACCTCGCTCAGCGCACGCGCTGCGCAGTCTTTGACCGAAGATGAAATTGCAAATGAATTGTTCAAGGATGTTGACGAATCTAATATTGACGACTCGGATATAGATGAGGATTATACACAGCCTGAGGAAATAGAAACAACGGATAGTGAGGGTGAACATGTTGGTGCCACGAGGGTGAGGATGCCATACGAGTTACCCGCTACTACTCAACACCACCTCGCACCCAAGCACGTCGTTCATCTGTTCCATTGCATGTTGATGATATGATCGACGAGTCTGAAACAGGTGAATCTTTCTCAGGTTTTAGTGATGAAGAATCGGAGAATAGTTTTACCCCGGCTGCTAGTACCAGTACAAGTTTCGCCGCATTAGCTACCCGCCCAGCCAAGCGCCGCCGCATGGAACAATATGGCGACAATGAGGAACAAATTCCCTCATGTTCCAAATCTTTTTCCTCATCTACCCTTCCTGCCCCTACTGTTGCAATGCCTGCTTCAGCTCCTGGTCCCCAGATTCCTCGCCGTGGTGCAGCTAATGGCTCTCGGATGGCAGCAGGTTTGTTTGTGTGGAGTGATGGGGAAGATTTTGTATCACAAATTCCCGACTCTGACAACCGAGATGTGGGAATTACGGATCTTTTCCCTGGTACTGGTGATGAAATGTGTGAAATGGACTTTTTTACTGCATATTTTGATGAGCCGGTCATGGAACACATTGTTCATGAAACGAACAGACTTGCGGCCGATCTCATTGAAGGTGAGGAATTATTAGAATTTTCACGACTACAGCGTTGGAAAGAGACAACTGTTGGTGAACTGTATGTGTTTTTCGCAATTTGCATGTTGATGAAACATTGTGTGAAACACGTAATTTCAGATTATTGGAGCAAAGACAATGCTGTTCCAACACCATTGTTCGGGAAATATATGTCCCGAGAGAGATTTCTGTTGATCCTATGGTGCCTTCATTTTGCAAATAATGCAGACGAGAGACAGGATGATAGGCTTTGGAAGGTGAGGCACGTGCTAAATGACCTGATTGGAAAGTTCCGAGATTACTACGTACCAGCTCAGAAGCTGGTTATTGATGAATCCCTTGTGCTTTTCAAAGGACATGCTGCCTTCAAGTGGTATATTCCCTCAAAACGTCACCGATTTGGACTGAAATTCTTTGTGCTCTGTGACTGTGAATCAGGAATGGTGTTACACATGATACTTTATTCAGCCACAAATGTAGATATTCCTGCTAATGACGAACATGGCTTCTCAGGTAGTGTGGTGAAGGCACTGCTTGCACCATATCTGAACAAGGGCCACATATTGTACACATAACTATTATACCAGTCCCTTGTTAACAAAATTCTTGCTTGATAATAAGACTGGAGTGTGTGGAACAGTAAAGCCAAAACGAAAGGAAATGCCTGTGTTTGACACTGCTATGCAAGTAGGTGATTGTGAGGTAAGAAAAAGTGGTGCAATGCTTTCAGTGCAGTGGAAAGACAGACGTGAAGTGAACATGTTGACCACCATTCACCCTGGTACAATGGTGGACAGTGGCAAGGTGAACAGAACAACAAAGCAAATAATATATAAGCCAGATTGTGTGATGGACTACCACATCAACATATGTTTAGTTGATAAATGTGACATGATGGTGGGTGCTGTAGAGTGTGTATGGAAAACGGTGAAGTGGACAAAGAAAATGATTTTCCACCTTATTGACGTAACAATGCTGAACAATTACAACATGTTTCTTGTGAAAACAAGTAGGAAACCATATTTCCGTTCGTTTAAACAGTTACTAGGTAAATTTTGCAGGGACACACCTGGCATACAAAGACCCATTCGAGACCCAATACTGAACCATGCTCCTGCACCCAGGCTCGCTTACAGGGAGGCCTTTCTGATACACCAAATCAAGAAATTACCACCAACTGGAGCTTGTGCAGCAGGCCAGCATTGGTGTGTTGTGTGTTCCAGTACCAAATTGAGGTCACAGAAACGTAAATTGGTGTTGACATAGTGCGAAACGTGTGCTGTCCCTCTGTGCCATATCGACTGTTTCACACAGTATCACAGTCTCCAGGACTACTAAATGTGTAATTCTTTTGTAAATAAATGTACATATCAAGTTAATTTTTGTGTTTATATTGAAAAAAGAAACAAATACATTGAATATTTCCTGTAAATTATACCAATTTGGTGGGCATACTTGTGACACTAATATGTGAGCGCCTAGTGAGTTTATACCATTTTTATTATAATACAGCGTCCAGTGGTAATAATTGGAACAATACTAGCGAAAAAAAATTGTGTAAAATGACCCAAGAATACTGTAAATAATTCCGCGAAAATAAATTCGCGGCAACTCGGGCCGCCTGAGCGGCTGTGAGTGACGGCTGCCTGACGCAGCACCCTCGAGCACTCACGTTCTATGACATCATCGGCCAACTTGTCGGCTCAATTGTGTCATTGGTATGTACAATAGAATTTTTTATTATTTTTCCCGTGCTCAGGGGACACAAATTAACATGTTTAGAAGACGAACAAAATTTTTTTAATTTTTTTTTTCTTGTGCAAAGGGGTGTAAATGTCCTCAGGACCCCTAAGCAGTGGAAGGGTTAAGCAAGCACCTGGTTAGCAAGGGACTGTTATAATAGTTATCTGTGTAAAATATGTGGCCCTTGTTCAGATATGGTGCAAGCAGTGCCTTCACCACACTACCCAAGAAGCCATGTTTGTCATAACCAAGAATGTCTACATTTGTAGCCGAATACAGTATCATGTGTAACATCATTCCTGATTCACAGTCACAGAAGAATTTCAATCCAAATCAGTGCCATTTTGAGGGGAATATACTGCTTGAAGGGAGCACATCCTTTGAGAAACACAAGGGATTCATCAATAACCAGCTTCTGAGCTGGTACGGAAAAATCTCTGAACTTTCTAATTAGCTCATTTAGCATGTGCTTCACATTCCAAAGCCTATCATTCTGCCTCTCGTCTGCATTATTTGCAAAATGAAGACACCGTAGGAGTACCAAAAATCGGTCTCGAGACATATATTTCCTGAACAATGGTATTGGAACTGTGTTGTCTTTGCTCCAATAATGGGATATTACGTGTGTCACATAATGTTTCAACAGCATACACATGGCAGAAAATACATACAGTTCACCTACAGTCGTCTCTTTCCAATGCTATAATCGTGAAAATTCCGATACATCCTCACCTTCAATGAGATCAGCCTCATATCTGTTCATTTTGTGAACAATATGTTCCATGAGTGGCTCATCAAAATATGCAGTGAAGTCCATTTCACACATTTCATCACCAGTATCAGGGTCTGGAATCCCCAGATCTGTAATCCCCACATCTTTATTGTCAAAGGCGGAAGTGCTAATTTCGTTTTCGGTCGATGACTGCATGGAGCGGTGCGCTGAGAGAGGTCAGACACTTGATTGGGATGTGCTCACCATTGCGTCTGGTCGGTAACTATAAGGCCTGTAAGACAAAGGGTGCCTGCACTTAATTTTTTTCAAGATGGCTTCTATTTACAATTGCCCCTGGCTACAATATAAGTGACCCCTTTACACCGCGGGCCATTTGAATTGTGGCCGGCACCCTACATCGCATATGTATGCCAAGCGCATGGTGGAACACGTTATTCCTGTCATATATGTATGCCATGCGCAGTTTAAGGATGGGGGGGGGTGAGGAGAACAGGAGAAGAACTCTGGGAGAACTGAGGGGTGAGGAGCCAGGCTGTCCCAGGCCACCTCCCCCTGTAGAGGGGGAGGGGGTGGCACTAACAAGCAGGAGGTTAGTTGGATGAAGTGTTGCTTGTTTGTTTTCTTTATGGGGGAGTTCTTTTGCTCTTTTGAGGATGGAGGTCGCAATTCTAATTAGATTGTAGTCTGTCTGTTTTGCCTACCTTTCTGAGCTCCTTTCCTGGTTGATGAGAAGTATGATATGCTTTATAGTGTTTATATAGGCCATTGCTCTCTGCACATCTCTGAGGGGGACCAGGTTCTAGTGCTCCGTAGGCAACAAGAACTCTGTGACTGATGACCTCAAATGGGATAGCACTATATCAGTGGGATAGCTTCAGGAAGCATCCGGGGCTCACCCAGAAACTGCCATTTCATTACATTCAATGCTGATTTTTTCATTGTAAAATGTTGCAAATTAATTTTGGTTGGATCTTAATTAGATTAACTTAAATCTTGTATACAATGTTAGTGAAATGTTGTGCTTATTATGTATTTAGCCTACTTCTATTGTGTTTTGCTGTGGTAAGTCTTAGAAGGACTGAGCTTTATCTAACCACTGACCGACCTCTGATATATTATTTTTCTCAATGATTTTAGATATTCCATGTATGATTTTAAACTAAATCTTAAAAAAATAACCAGTTTTAAAGTGTCACTGCATATTGAAAAAAAAAAGAAATTGTTCACTCTTGTATGCTGCATATATTGGATATATCTATAACCCTCCTGTGATGTAAATGAACACCCATTTGTATTTGAATACAGAATATAATTTATAATTATTTGTTTTGTCATGGACACAGAGTCTGAGTATATATATATTTAAGGCTTCTATCAAGGTCCCACCAAGGTCAAACAACTGACTCAATTCAGGATGCAACCCCACAACAGTTGCCTAACTCCTGGGTGCTTATTTACTGCATTAGGTGAAAGGAAATGTGCCCAACCATTTGTGTGTCACTGAAACCAGAATCCCCGATTGCGAGTCGAGAGCAAAGCCAACTGTACAAGACATTTGCTGATTATTACCAAGCTCAAATTTTTCACTCCTTACCCTTTACTTTATTTTTGTTTTCTTGATATTCTAAACTATTGCATGTGCAATGATAAGTGTATTTTCCTTAAATGTACATACTGCAATAGATTATTTATTTTGTGTATGTGTGAATTTACTCCACAGGAGGCAATTGTTGTAATTTTGATTGGTCAGTGTCTTTATAAAGAGAGAATGTGCAAAGTTATTTTGTTCCTCTGCTATTTTTCCTACTTTAAAAAATTTCATTATAAATAACTTGTGTATTATGCTGAGTAAGATATCATTTAGTTCCTCACCACTCCTGCTGATCTTCTCAACATTCAGTTCCTTGCATTGCTGCTAATTGCTCAGTTACTCACTAGTTTTGATGACAATACCAGTCAGACTCACCTGTGTTGTTGAATGTCAGATTAACCTTTAACAAGCATAACTAAAATGATGTTATTTTACCTAAAAAGATAATAATTTAAAACTTTAACAATAAATAATGATACATGGAAGTTGTTTAGTACTTGAGAACTTTTAAGCAGAGATTACGCTTAGAAATTGCTACCAATTTATTTTTTACTTATTCTGTGTAGGTTTGTGAACTTAAGAAATATAACAAACAGTTGGCTGATCTTATGCTAGATGGTAGTGTGAATTAGATTGATATTTATTATTGTCCAGCCAACTACAGATGTTGTTACTTTGTTATACACTGCTAAGGAAAAATATAATAATAATATTTTATTGATAACAAATACAGAGGATCAGATAGCAGTGGTTACTTAGGACAGTATTTGTATATTTTATAAAGCAACTACAGTAATTATGTGCAGTGTTTCAGGCATACCTGATGATAAAACAAGTGAATTAAATTTTACATTTTTGGGGTAATATTTAATACTGTGACATGTAACCTAACATATATACAAATTAAAAATTTGAAATTTGAAGTTCATTTTCATATTGTCTGTTAATTTCTGACATAATGGAATGTAATTTTTAAGATTTTTTAGCCCAGTATGACAAAAATATATTTGTATAATTAAAATAGTTTATGAATTTATTGCCAAAAGTTACTTTGATTTTCAGTTTAAGTAGACATGTTTTTGTAAATCATTTGATGTTTTTTAAGCTTAATGGAATGGATTGTTAGCCCTTCCTTTCAGGCTGTGCTGTATAATTCTGTGACCTAGGTGGTATAGTTGATCAATATGTAAAAATTGCAGAAACATGGTCAGTAGTTAACTTGAAAAATGTCTTGCAAGCATTTAATTGAAAGCAAATGGTACATGTTCTAGCATGTGAATGTATAGGAGGGTCCCTGACTTACGAACAGCCTCCCAAGTCTCCCTGTTTACATCATCTGCTGTCAAATATCTATCATGTGATAGGTTGAACTTAAAATTTTCCTCAGCAAACTTTGCCCATACAGCATAGGAAACAGAACTGCTCAGAATAAGTTTTTAATGGTTTTTGTGGATGGCCACAACACTAGAATGGTGCCTTGGGAGAGCCACTGAGCATAGTTTAAATAAAACTGAATATATAATTTTGAATTTTATGCATTTTTGTTAAGCCACAGTCATGGCTATACCTTTCAGAAATAAGATTTTGATGCTAGAGCATGGGAAACAATAACTGTGCAAGTGAAAACTCCAGACAGTCAGATTCTGCTGGTAGATATCCATCATGTGACAGGTTGACTGTCGATTTAGCTCAGAATGAGTTTCGCAGATAATACTGTGTCATGGACAAGACAAATTTTAGCAATTTACAGTAGCCAATGAGACTAAAGATGGTTTGCAAATTTTTAACCCTCCTATGGATCCTTTGCTTTTTATTCCCCTCTTCCTTTACAGTTATTCTTATTTATTCTTCATTCATCAAAAAGCATATTCAAACAAGCTCAACAACTCCATTATGTTTTCCATTAAATTTATATATATATATGTTGATTTTTTATGGTCAGGGAAAACATCTCCCATATACTAGTACAGAATAGCATGCACCTATGGAAAATCTGGTTCAGAGTTCCAAACAGTTCACTTATGAACACCTTTCCAGAATACATTCCGTTTGTAAGTTGGGGATTGCCTCTATGGGCTTTTATAATGTGTGAGTGTCTGTTACATGTAATTTTTTTATTACCGATATTATTAGTGACATTTATCATGTTCAAGAGTGTGTGAATGTGTCTATTTCTGTGTAGGTTTTAAGCTTGTAGAACTTTGCAAGGGAAATAGACATTTATTTAAGCATTTTAAACTTAAACTTAGCACACTGGACAGAAGCTAACAGGGTGACAATATAATTATTGTTATGGAATGGTATAAAACAGTTTAAATGTCTTTACAAAGGAATTACAATAGCTTAAAACATTCCTCAGCATGTTCAAAATATTTTACTACATTATATTAAACTGCAATAACTTTTGTATTCCAAAATGATACAGAAAAAAGAAAGCATTAAATTACAATTAGAACTGATATGAATGCTAAATTTAATTTACATTTTCATAAATAATGCTGTGTTAAAATTCAGTTGGTTTATTTTGTAAATACTAAGGGTTTGTGAAACATAACAAGTTGTATGTGGCTCAGTTTAGTTAGTTTCTAGGTGCTCAAGTCATCCCTTGATGTATATATTATGTTTGGCTCTTTGCTAAACGATTAAAAAAGTGCCAGATATGTGCATCTTGTATTTTTCTCCCTTTATGCATCTGAGAGGAGTGGCTTTGAATTAGTGAATGTTTGATTACATTTTTTTGGTTTCACATAAAATAACAAACTACAGAGTACCCAGCTGCATAACTAATGTCACTAATGGTTAAATTAATTACATAAAACTCCGTCCGTGCCGCTTCAAAAAGATATGGTTCTATTTGCAAGGGAAATAACAGGATTATTAAGTAAAATATGAAGTACTTTCTTTTGAAACACACAAGAAGAATGAGTCGTGTGCTTTCATGCACATTTGTGGGTTAAATGAACTAAACTGCTAAAATGAAGTCCACTTGCACATTTAATATCTTGATAGACATGAACGGGTGCAGCCATTGCTCAAATCAATTACATAAACCTTCCTTTGAACAAATGAAGTGTAAACCTTCATTCTTGCTGTCTAGTAAGGCATATTCACCATTGCAAAGGTAATTAAAAAATAAGCATTTAAATTTGAAACTCGTCGGCATTAAGCTGCTGTTGCTGAAAAGACAATAAATTGCAAGTCCATATTGGCAACACTTTTAACGCTGAATTTTGTTGTTATTGTAATTACCTAAGTGTAGTTACAGGATGAGAGCTACGCTCGTGGTGTCCTTGTGAGTAAGTTGATGCAACCATTGGAAAGATAAGTTATATAAATCTCCACACTCTGCTTAGACTCGGTTACAAGTACAGTATCTCTGGTAATTCTCATTATCTGCTGATGTAGACCTGACCAAATGTAAACTGTGTCAAAACAAAATTATTCGCACACCCTCCGTCACTGTTTATTTATTTATTTATATATATACTGTACAAGAAGGTACATTGGAATTGTGAGGATACATAGCATAGTGATTACATTCTTGTAAATCCACTAGTACTCAGTGTTTTGAGCAGGTCCCTAATCTAACAGAAACTTTTAAGTAGGTAAATACTATCAAAATTTATAAAAATGATAACAGGTACATTGTAAGAAAAAAAATGAGATGAGAGAGATTTGTAGGTATATTAAAGCACATAGGTAGCTCAATGATAAGAATGTGATGAAGAGCAAAAAGATACGTGAATTTAGTGACAATTCTATAACCAATGTTCCAGCAATGTGTGTATATTAAATTCAAAATGATCTGCTATCAGAAATTTTAAACAAATATCCCCAGTTTGCTAACTGCAGGTAGTAACTAAGTGATTGTAACCTATCCTCCGTGGTGTGCAGGACAATAAAGATTTCTAGGTGATTTCTAATAGGATTTCTAGGAGATTTCTAGTGGGATTTCTGGCTGATTTCTAGTAGGATTTCTAGAGGATTCCTAGTTAGATTTCTAGTAGAATTCTTAGTTGGATTTCTAGTAGGATTTCTAGGTGATGGCCTGTAGGATTTCAATGCGATTTCTAGTAGGATTCATTGTAGGATTCCTAGTAGGGTTTCTAGTAGGATTTCTAGGTGATTTATAGTAGGATTTCTGGGTGATTTCTAGTAGAATTTTTAGTAGAATTCCTAGTAGGATTTCTAGTTGATTTTCTAGGTGTTTTCAAGGATTTAGAGTATGATTTCTAGAAGATTCATAGAAGGATTTCTAGTAGGATTTCTAAATGAATTCTAGTAGGATTTCTACGTGATTTCTAGTAGGATTTTAAGGGGATTCATAAGGAGATTTCTAGTAGGATTTCTGTTTAGATTTCTAGGTGATTTCCAGTAGAACTATAGTAGATTTCTAGTAGGATTTCTAGTGATTTCTAGTGTAATTTCTAGGCGATTTCAAGTAGGATTTATAAGTGATTTCCAGGGGATTCATAGTAGGATTTCTAGTAGGATTCCTAGTAGGAATTCTAATAAGATTTCTAGTAGGATTTCTAGGGGATTTCTAGTAGGATTCCTATTATGGTTTCTAGTAGGATTTCTAGTAAGATTTCCTAAGTAATTTCTAGAAGGATTTATAGGGAATTCCTAGTAGGATTTCTATTAGGATTCCTAGTAGGAGTTGTAGTAGTATTTCTAGTAGGATTTTTAGGTGAGTTCTAGTAGGATTTCTAGTATGATTCCTAGTAGGATTTCTAGAAAGTTCATAGTAGAAATCCTAGTAAATTTTCTAGTTAATTTCTAGGATTTCTAGTAGGATTTCTAGGGTATTTCTAGTAGGATTTCTAGTAATATATCTAGTATGATTTAAGGTGATTTTAGTAGGATTTCTAGGTGATTTCTAGTCAAATTTCAAGGGGGTCCCTAGTAGGATTTCTAGTAAGATTCCTAGTAGAATTTCTAGTAGGATTCCTAGTAGGATTTGTTGTAGAATATCTAGTAAGATTTCAAGGAGATTTCTATTAGGATTTCAAGGAGAATTCTAGTAGGATTTCTCGTAGGATTTCTAGGTGATTTCCAGTATTATTCTTAGTAGTATTTCTTGTAGAATTTCTAGGGATTCCTAATAGGATTTCTAGTAGGATTCCTAGAAGGATTCCTAGTAGGATTTCCAGTACGACATCTAGAACGATTTGTGGTAGGATTTCTAGTTGATTTCATGTAGGATTTCTGGTAGGATTTCTAGGTGATTTCATGTAGGATTTCTAGGTGATTTCATGTAGGATTTCCAGGATGATTTCTAGTAAGATTTCTAGGGAATTTCTAGTAGGATTTCTACTAGTATTCTTAGTAAGATTTCGTGCAGGATTTCTAGTAGGATTCCTAGTAGGATTTGTATTAGGATTTCTACATCATTCAATGCTGCTAAATGCAATGCTATGATATTTTTTACAACAGTCTTGAACTCTGTTAAATGTTATGCTATGATATTTCAACAACAGACTTCAACCCTGCAAATGCAATGCTATGATATTTCAACAACAGATTTCTAGGATGATTTCTAGTAAGATTTGTAGTAAGATTTCTATCGGGATCCAAGTAGTATTTCTAGTAGGATTTCTAGGGGATTCCTGGTAGCATTTATAGTATGATTTTTAGTAGGATTTCTAGGAAATTCCTGGTAGCATCTATAGTAAGATTTTTAGTAGGATTTCTAATAGGATTTCTAGGCGATTTTTAGTAGGGGATTTCTAGGTGATTTCTACTACGATTATATGTGATTTCTAGTAGGATTTCTAGGTGATTTATAGTAGGATTTCTATTAGGATTTCAAGGGAATTCCTAGTAGCATTTCCAGAAGGATTTCTAGTAGAATTTCTAGCTGATTTCTAGTAGGATTCCTAGTCGTGTTTCTAGTCGGATTTCTAGTAGGATTTCTAGATTTCTAGTAGGATTTCTTGGGAATTCCTAGTAAGATTTCTATTAGGCTTTCTAATAGGATTTCTAGTAGGATTTCTAGTTGGATTTCTAGGTGATTTCAAGTAGGATTCCTAGTAGTATTTCTAGTACGATTCATAGTAGGATTTCATGTAATTCATAGTAGGATTTCATGTAATTCATAGTAGGATTTCTAGAAAAATTCCTAGTAAGATTTCTAGGGGATTTCAAGTAGATTTTCTAGGGGATTTCTAGTAGGGTTTCTAGTAGGATTCCTAGTAGGAATTCAAGTGGGATTTCTAGTAGGTTTTTTTAGTGATTTCTAGTAGGATTTCTAGGTGATTTTTAGTAGGATTTCTAGGTGATTTCTAGTCGGATTTCTAGGGGATTCCTAAAAGGATTTCTAGTAGCATTCCTAATATAATTTCTAATTGGACTTCTAGTAGGATTCCTAGTTGTATTTCAAGTAGGATTTCTAGGGAAGTCCTAGTAGGATTTCTAGTAGGATCCCTAGTAGGATTTCTAGTAGGATTTCTAGTAAGATTTCTATGTGAATTCTAATAGGATTCGGAGTAGGATTTCTAAGGGATTCCTAGTAGGATTTCTAGTAGGATTTCTATGTGAATTCTAGTAGGATTTCTAGGCAATTTCTAGTAGCATTTCTAGGTGATTTCTAGTACGATTTCTAGGTGATTCCTTGTAGGATTACTGGTAGGATTTCTAGTAGATTTTAGTAGGATTCCTAGTAGTATTTCTAGTGGGATTTGTAGGGAATTCCCAGTAGGATTTCTAGTAGAATTCTTGGAAGATTTTCTAGTTGGATTTCTGGTTAATTTCTAGGTTTTATAGTAGGAATTCTAGGTGATTCCTAGAAGGATTTCTAGTATGATTTCTAGGTGATTTATGGTAGGATTTCTAGGTGATTTCTAGTAGGATTTTAGTGGATTCCTATGGATATTTCTAGTAGGATTTCAAGTACGATAACTAGGTGATTTCTAGTAGGATTATAGATGATTTCTAGTAGGATTTCTAGGTCATTTGTTGTTGGATTTCTAGGGGATTCCTAGTAGGATTTCTAGTAGGATTCATAGGTGATTTCTAATAGGATTCCTAGTAATATTTCGAGTAGGATTTCTAGGGGATTCCTAGTATGATTTCTAGTAGGATTCCTAGTAGGATTTCCAGGTGATTTCTAGTAGGATTTCCAGGTGATTTCTAGTAGGATTTCTAGTAGGGTTTCTAGGTGATTTCTAGTAGGATTTCTAGGAGATTCCTAATAGGATTTCTAGGTGATTTCTTGTGGGATTTCTAGTGAATTCCTCGTAGGCTTTCTAGTAGGATTCCTAGTATGATTTCTAGTAGGATTTCTAAGTGATTTCGTGTAGGATTTCTAGGTGAGTTCTATTAGAATTTCTTGGTGAATTCTAGTAGGATTCCTGATAGTATTTCTAGTAGAATTTTTAGGGAATTCGTAGTAGAATTTCTAGTAGTATTTCTAGTATGATTTCAAGGGAATTCCTAGTAGTATTTCTAGCCGAATTCCTAGTAAGATTTCTAGGTGATTTATAGGATTTCTAGTAGGATTTCTAGGGGATTTCTAGTAGGATTCCTAGTAGGATTTCAAGTAGGATTAATATGTGATTTCTAGATTTTTAGTAGGATTTCTAGGTGATTTCAAGTCGGATTTATAGGGGATTCCTAGTAGGAATTCTAGCAGGATTCCTAGTAGGAATTCTAGTAGAATTTCTAGTAGGATTTCTAGTAGGAGTTGTAGGTGATTTCTAGTAGGATTTCAAGTAGGAGTTGTAGGTGATTTCTAGTAGGATTCCTAGTAGTATTTCTAGTAGGATTTCTTGGGGATTCCTCGTAGGATTTCTAGTAGGATTCTTAGTAAGTTTTCTAGTAGGGTTTCTAGTAGGATTTCTAGGTGATTTCTAGTAGGATTCCTAGTAGTATTTTCGTAGGATTTCTTGGGTATTTCTAGTTGGTTTTCTAGTAGGATTCCTAGTATGATTTCTAGTATGATTTCCAGTAGGATTTCAAGGTGATTGCTAGTAGAATTTCTAGGCGATTTCTAGTAGGATTTCAAGAGGATTCATAGTAGGATTTCTAGTAGGATTCCTAGTAGGCTTTCTAGTAGGATTTCTAGGCGATTTATAGTAGGATTTCTAGGGGATTTCTAGGGGATTTCTAGAAGGATTCCTAGTAGTATTTCTGGTAGGATTTCTAGGGAATTCCTAGTATAATTTATGATAGAATTCCTAGTAGGTTTTCTATTTGGATTTCTAGGTGATTTCTATGATTTATAGTAGGATTTCTAGGTGATTTCTAGTAGGATTTCTTAGTGATTTCTAGTAGAATTTACAGTTGATTCCTAAGGGGATTTCTAATAGGAGTCCTAGTAGGATTCCTAGAACGATTTTCAGTAGGATTTCTAGTAGGATTTCTAGGTGATTTCTAGTAGGATTATAGGTGATTTCTAGTAGGATTTTTAGGTGATTTCAAGTTGGATTTCTAGTAGGATTTTTAGGTGATTTCTAGTAGGATTTCAAAGGAATTCCTTGTAGGATTCCTAGTACGATTTCTAGTAGGATTTCTAGTAGGATTTCTAGATGGATTTCTAGGGAATTTTTAGTAGGATTTCTAGTAGCATTGCTATATGATTTGTAGTAGGATTCCTGATAATATTTGTAGAAGGATTTGGAGGGGATTCCTAGTAGGATTTATAGTAGGATTCCTTGTAGGATTTCTAGTAGGATTTCAAAGTAATGTCTAGTAGGATTTGTAGGCGATTTCTAGTCGGATTTCTAAGTGATTTCAAGTAGGATTTCTAGGGAATTCCTAGTAGGATTTATAGTAGGATTCCTAGTAGGATTTATAGTAGGACTTCAAGTAGAATTTCTAGTAGGATTTCTAGGGATTTTCTAATAGGTGTTCTAGGTGATATCTAGTAGGATTCCTAGTAGTATTTCTAGTAAGATATCTAGGGGATTCCTAGTAGGATTTGTAGTAGGATTCATAGTAGGATTTATAGTAGGATTTCAAGTAGAATTTCTAGTAGGATTTCTAGTACGATTTCTAGGGATTTTCTAGTAGGTGTTTTAGGTGATATCTAGTAGGATTCCTAGTGGTATTTCTAGTAAGATATCTAGGGGATTCCTAGTAGGATTTGTAGTAGGATTCCTAGGTTATTTCTAGTAGGATTTCTAGATGATTTCTAGTAAGAATTCTAGGTGATTACTAGTAGTACTTCTAGGGGATTCCGATTAGGATTTCTAGTTGGATTCCTAATAGGATTTCTAGTCAAATTTCTAGGTGATTTCTAGAAGAATATCTAGAGTATTCATAGTAGGATTCCTAGTACGATTTCTAGTAGAATTTCTAGGTAATTTCAAGTAGGATGTCTAGTAGGATTTCTAGGTAATTTCAAGTAGGATTTCTAGTAGGATTTCTAAAGAATTCCTAGTCGGATTTCTAGTAGAATTCCTAGTAAGATTTCTAGTAGGATTTTAGGGGGTTTCTAGTAAAATTTATAGGGGATTTCTAGTAAGATTTCTAGGCGACTTCTAGCAGGATTTCTAGGCGATTTTTTTGTAGGATTTTGAGAGGATTCCTAGTAGGATTCTAGTAGGATTCCTAGTAGTATTTCTATTAGAATTTATAGTAGGATTTCGAGGTAACTTCTAGTAGGATTTATAGGTGATTTCAAGTAGGATTCCTAGTAGTTTTTCTAGTAGGATATCTAGTATAATTCCTAGTTGGATTTCTAGGTGAGTAAGTAAGTAATTATCAAAAGAAGGCACGAAACCGGTAGGCTATGTAGCACCATCAAATGTGCGGAATAATCAGATGGCGCTAAATATCACCAAGGATGCCAATACGAGAACAAAAACGCATAAGGCGAACGTTCGTCTCAGGAACTTGTACACCTGTTGATTGACGGTTGAGAGTCGGGACCAAAGAACCAAAGTTCAACCCCTGCAAGCACAAATTAGGTGAGTACAACTAGGTGAATACAGCTGAGGGGCTGGACCAAACAGCTGAAGCTCAATTCCCTACGCATAACTAGGCGAGTCCAAAGGAATTACCGTTTGTCCTGGCGCCATCTATGTTTTGACAGCAGTACTACTAATGTTCCCACGTTATGTGATAATCCCTATACGGGTGTTACGGTCAGTTGCTCTTCTATATATGTTTATGGACAACGTAGGTGATTTGAGGCAATTTGCGGCCAGAGTGAAATAGTATCCACGCGGTGAGTGATGGAGGAGGATATATACTGCTGTGTACTCGACCAGCGGGTGAGAGGTAAGTTATATCGAACAATTATGGGGAATAGATGGGTTATTTTAAGCGTAGAATGTCAGGTAACCGGTAACTACGCAGATGGGGTAGTGTTATTTTTAAGTCTTTATTTACTAAAGTGGAACATTACATTATGCCTTTAGCTGAACAAGTCTACTGGTGGGGGAAGTAGACGGGTTTTATGAAAGTATTTTACCTAAATATTTGTATTTGGTTAACTAGTTCAGCCGTTACCAGGGAGGGTGTTCCTTTAATCTTATCTAAAAATTCTAGCCGGACAAAGTGATTAAATAAATTGAATAGAACGAAGTGGTTTGCCAGGGTGCTTAACATTTAGTTTAGTTCACTTACTATGCAGCCCATGCTTAAAGAATGCAAGTTTATCATATTGAATTTACCGTAGTTTTACTGCATTTAATATACCGTTTTTACCCTATTTAATTATGTCGGGTAAAGGCCGGTCGTGGAAAGTTCCTAATATAGCAAGTTTTAAAAGAAAAGTTTGAGTTAACTTTAACGCTTAAGTTAGTGACCAATTAGCTTAGTCTATTGTGAGGAAAGTTACTAGAATCTAACATTGCACGTGCCATTTCTCTACTTTTTGAGAAACATGACTAGATACATGAATCGCATAGTTTTATTACTAAATGTTCATGGATTAGGTTGCATAGTTGAGGAAATGGTGATAAGGTTTGTGATTTTGTGTACCTTGACTACAGCAGATTTTGATAGTGGCGCAAAATTGATAGGGGCTTGGATCATTGGGAATGCTGACTGAAGTTGATTAGGTTATGGCTATACCAGAGGAAATTAGTATAAATGGGGTTAAGTTGGGAGAAGTGTTGTAAGTAGTGCCTAAAAGCTCTCCTTGGACCTCGGTTATTCGCAAGATTATGGTTTAGACTGCAATAGTTGCAGAATTGGCAAATAAAAAATACCGATGCCCTATATAGTTTTGAAATGGTTAAGACTACCAGATGCAGTTTAATGCTGACAAATGTAAGGTTTGGGGGCTAGGTAAAGATGAGATAGATGGTGTAGATTGTTAAGAGTATTACATTTTTTGCAGGTGGTAAATTCTCCCCGAGCTGGCACTGCTCTCCAGCCTGGGATGTTGATTGATTAGTCTTCAACTGCCTCCCAACATGGTAGTGAGGTCCTGAGCTGACATGCAGTGAGGAACGTGGAAAGCTTCGTGAATTGGCACATGGTACGCCTCCCTTTCAAACCAGCAGCTGGCACAAATGTTCCAGCTAACATCAGAATAGTGGATGAAGCCCACACTAAAATGTAAGTGGTACAGTAAATGGACACCCCCCCCCCCTCCCTTTTGACACTGAACAGTTGGGAGGAAGCATTAAATGTTTGTTAAATAAGCTTTAATCTATAAATGTATAACACTGTTAAGGGTCATCATGAGTCAAAGTTAATGGCAGGAAAAGTTTTGTTCTAAGTGATGGTATTTTTCCCTTGAAAGTAAAAAAAAATATTCAATGTTTACTTTAGCTTGGTTTTAAATTTATATAGTTTTCCAGAATGTGGTTTGGAAAGTCCAGAAGTCCCTCTGTCAGTTGGAAGAGTCTTAGTCAGTTGGAATTGCTTCAACATAATCAGGCGAGTTGTAGTAAAGGTTAATCTGAATAGATTTGCATAAAAGTAAAAAAAATAGTAATAACTTAAACAATATAGCATTGGCTAAAGATAAATGTAAATTGCCAATGAAGTGCAGTTGTGGATAGTTTCTCAAATGACATTTACTGAAACGTGGCAAATTGATGCCATATATATTTATATTGCTAAATTAGATCTTTACTACTGCTACTAGAATATGTAGGAAAGGTAAATTCCTTAGATTTTTTCCATCTGAATTTGTAAAGCAAGATTGGCTTTAAATCTGAAATAATTTGTTGAAATATTTTTCAGGTGAAAGTGATTATGCATGGACTGGCTTGGAGTGAGGCTCCTTTACTCTGCAAAAGGAAATCTACAGTGGGTGAGTTTGAATTTGATGTTTTAGCTATATCAATGACCTAATCTTAATTCTCTTATCTAGTCCATTTATAGGTGTGTGTAACCATGTCCTACTGTTACAACCCACAGGGGATGATGCAGTTTGTACTGATCCTACCCCATTTCATAAAAGGGGACCAGGCAGTCTTGCAGATTTCCCTGGCTTGGCTTTTTCAGAGCTTTGCTCTACTACCCATCTAATAGATGGACTAGATTTGCATAGGTTTAGGGACCCTTAACAATGGTTACATTGTTAATTTGCACAGGGCTTGTTTGCTGAATGGGTGGATGCATCTAAAACTTTAGTGCCTGGCATGCATTGTACAGTGCTTTGAGTAAAGCATATGTACAATGTGTTTATGGCACTAAAGTGGTGGATGTAATGCACCCATTCAGGGAACAAGCTCTGCTCTAAAACCAGAGGAAGGGATAGGCCTATCTTAAAAGATAGGCTGTTAGGATTTTGTGGGCTTATTATTAGGCATTGGTGATAATAAAAGTAGTGTCCCTGTTTAATGTTTATTTTTCTTTTACAGGTGATTGTCTCTGGAGTTGTCTTTGATCTTCTGTTCATTTAGGAGCATCTGTCCCACAACCTGAAACAGTAATAAATATTAGATGTATTATAAATACTATATGTAAAACTTATTAAATAAAACATTTTTAATGAAACTACTTTATACCTTATCCTGAAATTATGCTGGAAATTATTGTTTACTACTATTGATGCAATGTTTAAACATCTGAAATTTTTTTACTTTGAAAATAAATACTTGGTAAAATTTACACCTATTTGTAACTTGTTACAAATGTGCATGCAAAATGCATTGAAAAGATGTAAAAGTGGGCTACCTATACAATTTACATACTAACACATTGCAAATTAGTCTGAAATATTAAAGTGGAAGAAACTTTAGTCAATATTTTAGTTTTCATATTTGAAAGTAAATTTAAAGCTATGCAACAGCTAAGCTTTGTACAAATTATGATTAAATTAACTAAAGATCATTGTTAAATTTACAAAACATTAGAAAAGTTACACTGAAGCATCTATACAACATGGTTTTCAAAGTCTTTGATTAAATTTAAGTTACCAAAGCTCTTAAGATTTGTCTGCCAAACTCTTCAGATATTCTGAAATATTTTACCTAGATTAAAACCATCATTGTTTGAAAGGGGCAAAACATTACTGTCAATTAGTTTGACCTAACATCTGCAAGGTCCTGAAGGAATGGAATTTTTTTTTGTAAAACTGTTTGCTAAAAACAAACCCTGCCTAATGAACCTGCTCATTTTTTTAAAAATGGTAATTGCAACATTACCAAAGGCCATTGTTTTAATAGCCAAAGTAACAAATGAAAGACAAAGAAGCAACAAACAGGTACATGGCAGAAAGGACAAAAGAATGGTTACGAGGACCCTTTCATTTGTTAAAGAAATGACTGTGGGAAAAATGCTGTCATACCACAAGGGGTCTTAACCCTTGTCATATACATCACTGACATTAATCTAAATATTACCAACCACAAAAATTGCTGATAACATGTTATAAAGAATATAATATTGAGGCCTTAATGCAGATCTCTAACTCGACAAATAGTAACAAGACTGGCAATTTCTTAATATAAAACAGAAAAAAATCCAAGACCTTGCACATGAGCCAGAACAATCCATATCACAACTACCACATTAAAATGAAACAACAATGAAGGTAAGGTAATTACCAAAAGAAGGCACCAAACCGGGAAGGCCATGTCGCACCATCAAAGTGCGAAATAATCAGAGGGCGCTAAATATCACCAAGAATGCCAATACGAGAACAAAAACGCATAAGGCGAACGATATCAAAAGTATCCGATTCACCTAGATTTCTATCGAGGGACGGTCGGAAAGCAAGACACACGCTCGTCCTGGAAGTCAGGACATTCAACAAGGATATGCACAACTGTAAGAGGGACAATGCAATTCGGACAATAAGGAGCAGGGCGGCGCTCCATTAAGTGACCGTGGGTTAAGCGGGTATGACCAACCCACAGCCGTGCCAAAGCAGTGTCCCACCGCCGGTTACGGTGGTAGGAGGAAGGCCACGGGGACACACTAAGTTTGAGAGTACGCAGCTTGTTACCAACCACAGAGGACCAACAACCCTGCCAACGGGGAAGAATGAATAACAGGATAAAAGTCGGAATAAGGAATACCTTTACGGGAGATGGGACAAGAACGGATAGCTTCCTTAGCGGCAGCATCCGCACGCTCATTGAAACACCAATATGGCTGGGAACCCAGCAAAACTCTACTGATTTAAATTTACTAGAAATAAGAAACAGCCAATGTTGAATCTCAATGACCACCGGATGGACAGGATTAAAGGACCCTAGAGCCGTGAGGGCACTACGAGAATCAACTACAACCACAAAGGAGGAATGAGAATGAGAAAGCAAGAGACAAAGAGCATAGAGAATAGCATAAAGTCCTGCCGTAAAGACGCTAGCCTCCGAAGGGAGGCGACACGTGTAAGTACGGTCAGGAAAAACAACAGAGTAGCCCACACCATCCGCAGACTTAGACCCATCAGGGAAGATGGAAATAGAGTGGGAGTGCGAAGAAAAGTGCTCAAGGAAGAGGCTTTTCAGAATTGTAGGAGGGGTAAAGGCTTTAGTAATACAAGTCAAGGACGTACAAAACTTGGGAAGGGGGACTCTCCACGGAGGTAATGAAGGAACAATACGAGGAGAAACATTAGAAATATGAACAGAAAGAGAATCCTGTAAGCGAGATAACTGGACAGAAAGTGGGAGACAATGAAGAGGAACAGGAACCACAGGAGGAGGAAAAGTCAATGCACGACAGAGGCGAGAGGAAGGATGTTGGAAGGACCGCGCAAGATAGCGAAGACGGTAGCGATCCCGGCAGTCCTGAAGAGAGAGAAAGCCAGTGTCAACGTACAAACTAAGGGCGGGAGTCGAACGAAAGGCACCAGAGCCGAGACGCAACCCAGTATGGTGCAAAGCATCAAGACGGCGAAGAGTAGAAGGAGAAGCAGAAGAGTATGCAGGGCAACCATAATCGAGTTTAGACAGGACGAGAGAGGAGTGCAAATAGAGGAGCGTGCGCCTATCCGCTCCCCAAGAAGTATGGGACAAAACCTTAAGGAGGTTAAGGGCCTTAGAGCATTCAACTCGGAGGCAAGAGATATGGGCTGACCAAGACAAACGAGTGTCAAAGACTAACCCCAAAAGCTTCGCGGAATCCCTGTACACAATGAGATGACCATAAAGCAACAACAATGAAGTAAAGGTCCTTTCAGTAAGAATCTATCATTCACTGAAAGTTGCTGCAGTTAAAAATAAAAGAAAATACAAGTCCCTAGAAATAAACAAGCAACCTTTTTGACTAAGGAAAAGAAGGTAGTTATTCTACTGTATAAATCTAAGTATTCACTTAGATAACTGTATCCAAGCATAAAGGTCCCCCCCCCCTTCCCTTTCAGAAAAACATCTACTTTCGAAAAAGTTTAACATTGGCCAACAAAAATGATTCCAGAACTAAATTGCCTAATACCAGGAACAACTGAGAGCCATGACAAACACTGCAACCCTCTCCTACCCCCAAGTCTTATGCTATTTATGATCCAAGGTAATTTGAGATACTGGTACTATACTGTACTTCCTACAGACGAGTCTAGTGAGAGGGTGATCTCCTGGAGATTAAATTGAAGCACGATACAGGTGTCAACGAACATCAGTCAGCCCACTTGTCAGCACAGTGGATAACTAATGACATCATAATCTGCAGTGTTGTATGCCTCCCTGTGGCCATTTAAATCAATAAAACACAGGGTTGTGGCAATGTTTACAGCATAAGGGAAGGTATAGAGGAATCCTGGAATGCCATGTAATGTGTAGTCCTTGAATGTGCTTTAGGCAACCAAATTGAATAACAACATTTCTGGTGTTCGGCTATATAATCCGAGTTTCTCATTCGGTATAATGTTTTAAACCTAAATAGGAATTCACTTTAAAGGTCAATTTATTTGGAAAGTGCTAACCAGATTCCAAATTACTGAGCTCTGAAAGTACTACGAGGCAAGTTTAACCGAATGAGTGTTTGCCTATCCATACCCCCATGAGGTATGTGACAACACTGAATAAAGAAAGGGTCTTTGAGCATTCACCGTGCAGGTATTTGACATGACCAATATAGCCAAGTGTTAAAGATCATTCTAAGCAGTTCTGCACAATCCATATACTATCAATTAATATAATTGTACAATGGTGCTTGGTGGATGATATTTCCTATTACAACTCATTGGACATCTGTTTGTATTAGACATTTTAAACCTACAAATGGTAGCCCTAGATATCGCACTACAGTATTAATTACAAGATGAACAATGTAAAATCAATACCACAACAGCAAAGGATGACGGCTTTTCAACAACCGACAAACACGCAGGTCTAACACCAGCCATCCCGAGAGAGGACGTCCCAAGCATGTACACCCCACAACTTTACATCACCTTTGCTACCTCACGCGAGCACGCAACAGCATGAAGATGCCATACTCCCAAACCAACTCCATGCACTTTGAGGCTTTAACAACTCAACATTTAAAAAGTTGATTTAAAAAATCAAACACCTGAATTTTTCCCTAATTAAATTTACTAGGGAAATGCACACCAAGCCATGAAACTTAAAATGAAGATGAACAAACTACACACAACTGTCACCAAACTTCCACATACCACCCCCCTCTCACTCCTGCCCTCCCTCCTTAGGTGCTCTGATTGGCTGAGCACCTGAGCCACCACCACTCACCTCTTGTTGTGAGAGCCTAAAGCATGTTTGGTTGCACTTTAAAAGTTCCCGAGTGTACTCGCCTAATTGTGAGTACCGCCTGCCCGGTTCACCATTTTGTTTTTCAATCTACCTCAATTTACCCCTTTACAGTCAAATATTATGCAAAATTCTGTTTAAGACTTGTCCCTTCTTAACTTAAATAACTGCTTTGGCCATCTGCAATCTTTCTAGGTGGGTAAAAATGACTCTTGAGGCCAGAAAGGACTTATCAGACGGCGATCATAACAATACGGTACACACACAAAATCACAACCTGATATACACCAAGCAGAAAATCCACTGGAGCTGTGAGGCGACGTAAACCCTTGCCCAAGGCACTGGCAGCTGCATACTCTACCACAGGATATTACTGACTTTGTAAAAGTCTTACAACCGGATTTCCCCATAAATCACAGCAAGTTTTGAGGCCCCTCCTTGAGTCAACGTCTTACGTAAGACCTACAAGCACTCAGGTGAAGGCTGAAGCCGTTCAACACCATACGCCCCAACTTCAAATACACAGTTGAGAGGCGGGACCAAAACGTGATTTTCTGTGTGTGCCTGAAGTTGGGGCATACGGTCTTGCTTCACCCTTCACTTTACCCTTCACCGGCGTACTTCAGGGGTTTTATTTAATACTTGGACTGGCTTCAGTAGGGCCTCCAGACTTTCTGTGGCTTCACAAGTGTCACGTGAATCCCCTGCATAGCAGTGGAACTGCCTTTTCCCTTCACCTTCAATGCCTCTGCACTGGAAGTATACATCTACACCAGCCCAGAAGAGTCATCAGTCCTGCCACCTCTCCATACCCCCCAGGGCCTGGCACGGCCTGGTACGACTCAGAGGCAAGCCGGGCGCCACTGCTAACTGGCAGTTTGTCCCCACAAACAAGCAGTTAGCCGCCTTCAACTGACAGTGGTACAGCTCAACACAAAGGCACCGCCAGCCACAACGAGCAGTTTGCTAGTTGACCAGATGTCCACCTCGTGTTGACACTGGATGAGTCATCACCGCCGGACTATATAAAGAGCGCTGCCTCCCTGGAGAGGCAATCTCTCCCTTAGTGCTCTAGGATCACCTTGGTGTCTCTAACCCGTCGTCCACTTCCAGCCAACATCGTGTGACTGATGCCATGGTGGTATGTTAGCTGTCTTCAGAACACCAGTATATCTTCATACTTTTATTCATTGCTTATAGTTTATTTTTTGCATTTAAGGTCATACTAACTTGTTCACCTTTGCATTACATGATAGTCAAGTATTGTCATGTGTTATTTTTGTTCATTACTATTTCAGTAAATTGTTTAATTATTTATTTGATAATTTTCATTTGTTTCCACCTGCAACTTACACACTGCAAGGCCAATAGCAGCATTTCTTTAATTTATGTGAGGGAGAGCCATACCATCTTGGTTCAGTATAGCTGTGATACCATAACCCGTCACACAAGATATCCAGTTGTAAGACTTTTACCATCAGTGGTGGTAGAGTATGCAACTGGCAATGCCTTTGTTACAGGTTCGCTTCATCTCACAGCCCCAGTGGATTTTCTCACACATTTGAATACATGAAACAACTTTATTTGATACATTCCAAACCAAAAGTACTGTACAGTACAGTAATTATCAAACCATCAAATGTGTGGGATAATCATAGTGCGCTAAATATCACTAACGTCGCCAATACAAGAACAAAAACGCATACGGCGAACAATATCAAAGGTATTGAATTTACCAAGAATTTTATCGAGGGACAATCGACAGTGAGGGATGGTCGGGAAGCAAGACACGTAAGTCCTGGAAGTCAGGACATGTAGAGACAACGGTTTGGACAATAAGAAGCAGGGCAGCGCTCCATTAAGTGCCCGTGAGTTAAACGTGTATGACCGATAGACAACCTCGCCAGAGCCGTTTCCCACCACCGGTTACGGTGGTAGGAGGAAGGCCACGGGAACACACTACTCTTAAGAGCACGCAGTTTGTTACCAGTAACAGAAGACCAACAACCCTGACAATGGGCAAGAATGGGGAAATGAATAACTGGGTAAAAGTCATAATAAGGAATACCTTTACGGGAGATGGGACAGGTGCGGACAGCTTCCTTAGCGGCAGTGTCCGCACGCTCATTTAAGAACGCACCAATATGGGTGGGAATCCAGCGAAATTCCACTGTCTTAAATCTACTGGAGATAAGAAACAGCCAATGTTGAATTTCAACTACCAAAGGATGGACTGGATTAAAGGATTCTAGAGCCATGAGGGCACTGCAAGTGTCAACTACAAACACAGAGGAGGATTGACAGCGAGAAAAGAGTTGATGAAGAGCATAGAGAATAGCATAAAGTTCTGCCATGAAGATGCTAGTCTCCGAAGGCAGGAGACACAAAGGTGCAGTCAGGAAAAACAACAGAGTAGCCTACACCGTCTGCAGACTTAAGACCCATTGGTGAAGACGGAAATAGAGTGGAAGTGTGAAGAAAAGTGTTCAAGGAAAAGGTGATTTAGAACTGTAGGAGGGGTAAAAGTTTTAGTCATGTGGGTCAAGGCTTACAGAATTTAGGAACGGGGACCCCTCCATAGGGGCAAAGACGGAATGACACGAGGGGAAATATTGGTAACGCAAACTGAAAGAGCATTTTGTAAGAGAGACAACCGTACAGAAAGAGATAGGTGGTGAAGGGGAACAGGAACCACAGGATGGGTAAAGGTCAAGGCATGACATAAGCAAGAGTGAGGGTGCTGTAAGGACCGTGCAAGGTGGAGAAGACAGTAGCGATCATGGCGATCCTGTAGAAACAGGACGCCAGTTTCAACATACAGGCTTAGGGTAGGTGTCGAAGGAAAGGTACCAGAGCTGAGCCGTAACCCAGTATGATGCAGTGTGTCCAGATGGTGAAGGGTAGAAGGAGAAGCAGACGAGTAAACAGGGCCATAATCGAGTTTAGACAGAACGAGAGAGGAATGTAAAGAGAGGAGCAGTGTCGATTAGCTCCCCAAGAAGTATGGGACATGACCTAAAGTTAGTTAAGGGCCTTAGAGCATTCAACTCGGACGTAAAAAATATGGGGCGACAAAGACAAACGAGTGTCAAAGATTAGCCCTAAAAGCTTTAGCAGATTCTTTGTACAAAAGGGGATGACCCCTGTTACCTAACAGTAAATAGGTATCTGGGAGTTAGCTGTTACAGGCTGCTTCCTAGGGGGTGCGTGTGTGGGAGAAAAAAAAATTTAGTAGTTAACCACTGAACTGCTCTGTCTCCAAATAACACCCTGGTGCACAAGAAATAAATTCTTTCCAAAAATTTTTTTTCTCTTCTTATATTGTTAAAATGCAGTCTGATCACGGGGAAACTAAACAAAAAATATTGTATGTGACTTACTTTAGCTGCGATGGAGCTGGGAAGTTGAGCAAATTATGGGCGCTGAGCGTTGGAGCGATGGGGGTCTGTCGGCCCCGCCACCCCGTGCGACGGCAGTTGCTGTGAATAAAATGTTGCGCAATTAATTTGAAGTTTCTCATTCATTTCTTCTTTTTTTTTGCTGTAATATTATTTAAAAGTGTGTAATTTGTAGAATTTATATAATTCAAAGTATAGAACATCGCTATGCTCAAAATTATGGGCCTCATATATGCGACATATTCTACAATCAAACAGTGTTTTTGCTGTTATTACACTATATAAACACATTGTATATACCCATCTACGTATGTATTCACCATAACGATCCACTATGTTGGTATGGAGAGCCCAAAAATCATGAGTGAGCTGCCACACCCTGCCAGTCCTCCCTCCCTCCTCCAACACATTACTCGCCAACATTCCTCCTCCCAAAATGCTGTTATTGTGTTTATTACACTATTTACACACGTTATGTATAAGTATGTACATGTTTTATTCATGTACATATGTACATACTTGCCATCTCCTCACCTCTCTCTCTTGCCTACTTAATGCTCTTGCTTCCCTCATCTCATCACAATCGACTTTATAATGGTCCAGGACGGATCGAAATGTCGTCGTCTATTCAATTTACAGTGTGTGGTTTGGTCAACAATGAAATCTTCATGCAAGATCTTATAAAGAAAACCCTAGAACGAGTTTTGCAGATACGAAAGAGTTTAAGGTGAGTAGGGGATGGTTTGAGAAATTTTGAAAAAAGACGTGGTATTCATAGTGTTGTGAGGCATGGTGAGGGTGCCAGCTCAGACAAAGTAGAGGCTGAAAGATTTGTTCGTGATTTTAAAGATTATGTAGATACTGTATTGATGGATATATTCCACAACAAGTGTTTAATTGTGAGGAGACATGGCTATTCTGGAAAAAATTGCCGAAGAGGACATACATTACCCAAGAGGAGACGTCACTGCCCGGACACAAGCTAACTTGGGCTAACTTGTGTCAGGATAGGCTAACTCTTGTGCTGTGTGGCGATTTGAAAATTAAACCCTTGCTCGTGTATCATTCCGAAAATCCAAGAGTTTTAAAAAATATATAACTTGCAGAAAAACTGTGATGTAGAGTGGTTTGCCCTGCCATCAAAAAATATCTGCAAGAGAAAAGTTTGACACTAAAGGGCCTGCTTCTCGACAATGCTCCTGCTCATCCTCCAGACTTGGAGGATGCATTGTTGGGGCCACTTTTTTTTTTTTAGGGATATTCCTGCATGGGCCCTAAGTTTCTGGCTAATGAACCAATGACATGAAGGAGGAGTTTTCAACCTACCTTGTGTTAGGTGTGCAGGGGTCAATAGGCTGAACATAATGTCAGGAGCAAAGGGGGGCGTTTGCCTCTTCAAACACAATTGTGACCATCTTCATCTCTTCGAACTATCCTAAATGCTCTCTTCACCTGTCTGACCAAATTGGGTGTCCAGACCACCTTTGAATCTGAAATTGTAAAATTAATAGTGATTTCAGAATATTCAGTCCATTGATACTAACAAAATTATATACAGTATACTGTAATTGAAATTTTACAGAATGATAAAGGCAATTTAGTAACTGTTAAAATGCACATGGGGGAAATACATGAAAATAGGTTAATATGGTTTGTAAGGTTGATGGGAAATGTTTATTACTTTTATGATTTAAAAGATGTATAGCCCTGATACTCCATCCTGGGTGCATTCCACCAGGTAATGACCACAGCAAAAGTTTTCCACAAGGCTCTATTGTCACACAAACTTTTCACATTTTCAAACTTGATTCATCTTTTTCCCCCTCGTTCCAGGGGTTTTCTTTAAAAGGTCTTCATGCAAATGCCTTGGTTTCTCACAAATGATGGCCTCTGAAATGCTATCACCTGCTAAATCTTTGTTGTGTATCCAAATTAATAAAAACTTTTCAACATCCTCAAGTGTTTGTGTTCTTTATTTCGGGATTGTTGATATGCCTTTTGCCACTTTAACGCTCATAATGTCCTTTTTCTTAGCAAGTATAGTGCATATTGTTGACATAGATTTGTTGTACTGCCTAGCTAGTTCAAAAACCTGTGCACCATTTTGACGTTTATGAATGCTCTCTTGTTTTTCCTCTATGGTCATTCTCACATGTGTTTTCTTGGCTTGAACCTTACCACTAGCTTTCTTGGGACTCATGGCAAGATATATAATAACAAATTTTATGTTCAAATAGCCAAAAATCCCAAAACAAATGTAATGCTTTATAAAGAATTCAGGCGCGATAGTTACTAGGCAGGAGACACTGGTAAACTGAGGTGCGATCACCATGCCACCACGCACTAGGTCAGCCCATACGCATATCAACAAACTCATTTCCCGAGGCAAAGTTTGTAATCCGATTCAAATTTTTCGAAGAAATTAGGCTCGTAACCCGAAAAGTTCATAAATATTCATTCGTAAGTCGAGGTGACACTATATATAAGTAAAAAATTAAAATTTTGTAGATACACTGTGCTGTATTGATGGATACATTCCACAACAAGTGTTTAATTGTGAGGAGACATAGGTATTCTGGAAAAAATTGCCGAAGAGGACATACATTACCCAAGAGGAGACGTCACTGCCCGGACACAAGCTAACTTGGGCTAACTTGTGTCAGGATAGGCTAACTCTTGTGCTGTGTGGCGATTTGAAAAATAAACCCTTGCTCGTGTATCATTCCGAAAATCCAAGAGTTTTAAAAAATATATAACGTGCAGAAAAACTGTGATGTGGAGTGGTTTGCCCTGCCATCAAAAAATATCTGCAAGAGAAAAGTTTGACACTCAAGGTCCTGCTTCTCGACAATGCTCCTGCTCATCCTCCAGACTTGGAGGATGCATTGTTGGGGCCACTTTTTTTTTTTTTAGGGATATTCCTACATGAGCCCTGAGTTTCTGGCTAATGTACCAATGACATGAAGCAACCCATCCTCCGAATTGACAGTACGATTTAATACTAAGTGTAATAAGTACACTTTCTTACTGTCATAAACAGTGCATAATTGCACTTAGGGGGCTGTTACATTTACCCAACCCCCTCCCCCGATTTAATTCTCCTCGTTTTCTGTTAAGACACTCAGAATTTTAGGACGAAGATTTCATCTTCAATTGGCTATACACAAGTTTTAAATATCAGGAATTTCTTTTTCAGGTTTATTAAACAATATAGATTTTATGCAAAATTTTAAAATATCCTGAGTTAATTTACAATTTATTGATATATTTTAGTTTTGTTTTATTAGTTTTATAAAACTGTAATATCAATATAGCTATAAGTTAAGTACTAATTGTAATTAGGAAGCAATAAAATTATTATCTTCAAAAACTAAGACGGTTAGGTGAGGTTGTGGTTTTCTATTCAGTTTTTCAGGTAAACTCAAATATTCACAATATACTGTAACCCCGCGATTATCCGGGATTCAAACATCCGGAAAACGCCCTTATACAGCCAAAATCGTGATCGGATAAAGTTATCACAATATCCGGCCAAAATGGCCACAGGAACCGGATAAAAGCTGGTTTGGCCGGATGAATATTCGGCCATACCGTATTAATCCCGTCTGTGACTCTAGACGCATGGTGGAGGAAGGAGTGGGGTGGGTGGGTGGTGTCGGGAGGGTGGGAGGGGTGCGTCGGGAGGGTGGGAGGGGTGCGTCGGAAGGGACCACCTAGGTACAGGAATTACCATTAATTTTAGAACACTTAATCATAGCCAAAAACAAATGAAATAAGTACTAGTAATTATGTAATAACAAATAAATAAGTTTCCTAAAATTAATGTGCACAGGCTGAAGTTTCCTTAAAAAATATTGTGAGTTTTTTTCCTCCTGGCAGCCTATGTAATGCGCTATAGCTGCCCCACCCCAAGTGGACCTGTCCAACACTGGTCAACACATGTGCATCCGTCCCTCATGTTACACACAGTGCTGCACCATTAGTGAAATATTTTTTTAAATAACGTTTTTTATTTTCATAGTAACTTTGAACATTTTTGGCCAAGATTATGTCTGGTAGCAGCATCAATCCTTCTGGAGGTGTTAAGAGGAAGAAAGTTGTCCTAACAATTAAAGACAAGTTACTGTTATGCACCTCAACCAGTGCGGCGTCACAGTGTTGCTCCATTAGTGAAATATTTTTTTAAATAACTTTTTTATTTTCATAGTAACTTTGAACATTTTTGGCCAAGACTATGTCTGGTAGAAGCATCAATCATTCTGGAGGTGTTAAGAGGAAGAAGGTTGTCCTAGCAATTAAAGACAAGTTATGTGTTGTTCAACCAGTGAGGCGTCACAGGCAGCCAAATGCTTTCAACAAGTGAGGTGCCACAGGCAAGCCAAGCGCCTTTAACAAGTGATGCGCAAGCAAGCAAGCGCCTTCAACAAGTGAGGCGTCACAAGCAAGCCAAATGCCTTCAACAAGTGAGGCTTCACAGGCAAGCCAAGCGCCTTCAACAAGTGAGGCGCAAGCCAAGCGCCTTCAACAAGTGAGGCGCAAGCCAAGCGCCTTCAACAAGTGAGGCGTCACAGGCAAGCCAAGCGCCTTCAACAAATGAGGGCATGCAAGCGCTTCAACAAGTGAGGCACATGCAAGCGCCTTCAACAAGCGAGGCCTCACAGGCAACCCAAATGCCTTCAACCAGTGAGGCTTCAGCAGCTGGCAGTCAAAACTAACTTTGCTTAATGAACTGTACAGTAATTTTAAGTGTTAATTTTAGTGTTGTGTTAGTATAAGTTACGTAAATTGTTAAGAATTCTTAACTTCAAGATGTGTGGCATCAATCAAGAAGACGAACACCAACAAGGTAAGTTGAGGCTTCTAGTTGAATATTTAATAATTATATGTGGCAAGGCAATTCAAATTATGTTGTTTGTAGTATAAAAGTAGTTGGAAATTGTCACTTTTGGACTCGTAGGTGAAAAAGTACCATTATCCGAGAAATGTGATAATCCGGCTGGGGGTCCTTCCCATATATTCCGGATGATCGAGTGGAGACAGTATTTGACAGTACGATTTAATACTAAGTGAAAATAAGTACAATTCCTAACTGCTATGAATAGTACATAATTGCACTTAATTGTCTTCTTACATTTACCACCCCATTTTTGGAGGACGGGCTGCATGAAGGAGTTTTCAACCTACCTTGTGTTAGGTGTGCAGAGGTCAATGGTTGAACATAATGTCAGGAGCAAAGGGGGGCGTTTGCCTCTTCGAACACAATTGCGACCATCTTCATCTCTTCGAACTATCCTAAATGCTCTCTTCACCTGTCTGACCAAATTGGGTGTCCAGACCACCTTTGAATCTGAAATTGTAAAATTAATAGCAATTTCAGAATATTCAGTCCATTTATATTAACAAAATTATACATACAGTACTGTAATTGAAATTTTACAGAATGATAAAGGCAATTTAGCAACTTTGTTAAAATGCACATGGGGGAAATACATGAAAATAGGTTAATATTGTTTGTAAGGTTGATGGGAAATGTTTATTACTTTTATGATTTAAAAGATGTATAGCCCTAATACTCCATCCTGGGTGCATTCCACCAGGTAATGACCACAGCAAAAGTTTTCCACGAGGCTCTATTGTCACACAAACTTTTCACATTTTCAAACTTGATTCATCTTTCCCCCCCCCTCGTTCCAGGGGTTTTCTTTAAATGGTCTTCATGCAAATGCCTTGGTTTCTCACAAATGATGGCCTCTGAAATGCTATCACCTGCTAACTCCTTGTTGTGTATCCAAATTAATAAAAACTTTTTAACATCCTCAAGTGTTTGTGTTCTTTGTTTCGGGATTGTTGATATGCCTTTTGCCACTTTAATGCTCATAATGTCCTTTTTCTTAGCAAGTACAGTGCATATTGTTGACATAGATTTGTTGTACTGCCTAGCTAGTTCAACAACCTGTGCACCATTTTGATGTTTATGAATGCTCTCTTGTTTTTCCTCTATGGTCATTCTCACATGTGTTTTCTTGGCTTGAACCTTACCACTAGCTTTCTTGGGACTCATGGCAAGATATATCATAACAAATTTTATGTTCAAATAGCCAAAAATCCCAAAACAAATGTAATGCTTTACAAAGAATTCAGGCGCGATACTTACTAGGCAGGAGACACTGGTAAACTGAGGCGCGATCACCATGCCACCACGCGCTAGGTCAGCCCATACGTATATCAACAAACTCCTTTCCCGAGGCAAAGTTTGTAACCCGATTAAAATTTTTCGAAGAAATTAGGCTCGTAACCCGAAAAGTTCATAAATATTCATTCGTAAGCCGAGGTGTCACTATATATAACTAAAAAATTAAACTCAGGATTACTTTCAACCCCCACCCCTTTTGCTCTACTCCATCGCCACCTACCTTCACCCCCCTCTATGATGTACTCTTCCATAAGACACCTACCTTTGCCCCCCTCTTCCCCTCTACTCCTCCATCATCACCTACCTTCACACCCCCTCCCTTCTCCTCCTCCATCGTCACCTTCCTTTCACCCTCCTCTATGATGTACTCTTCCATAGACACCTACGTTCACTGCATATAATGCTCCCCTCTACTCCTCTATCGTCACCTACTTTCACCCCCCCCCTTCCGCTCTACTCCTCCAGGGTCGCAGACAATTTCACGAGCGTGAGAACTACGAGTTCTCTAACCACTCTCACACTCCTACTCTCTCACCAGTGAGGGGGAGGGAAGGAGGGAGGAAATGAAGGAAGAAAGGTGGGGGAGAGAGAATAGGCAGGGGGGAGGAGGGCCTAGATACATTTCTTCCATATAGATAGGTAGACTGAGGGAGAGCTGCTTGCCAAGAGCCCTATCAGACAGGCTTCCTATTCCTCAACCCTCCCTAATATGCCACATCCTGGTCAGGACAACTTGCTCGATTGTTATTCTTGGTGTGACTCGAGAACTGACCTCGAGGCGGGGCATGGGCATGGATTATCTCCCTGGGGCACGCACCTCCCTGCCCCAGCTCTCTCTCTCTCTCACATAATCTATCAAGGGTCTAACATGAGGTCATTGTGACTACCAGAAGTGTATATGTCCTAGGCTGGCCACCTGTCTGGACCATTCAAATGTATAAACACGTACAGTGGTACCTCGGAATGCGAGTGTCCCTGTATGCGAGTTTTTCGGAAGACGAGCAGGATTTCCTCAGAAAATATGTCTCGGAAGGCGAGGGTTACCTCGGAACGCGAGTTTGTTGATACGTGTACAGGCCGACTGGCGCGTGGTGGCATGGCGATCGCGCCTCAGTTTACCAGTGTCTCGTGTCCAGTGACTATCCCACCTGAATTCTTCACAAGGATTTACAGTTTTTTATCGTTTTTTTGGCCATTTGAGCATAAAAGTTGTCATTATATATCTTGCCATGGGTCTCAAGAAAGCCATTGGTAAGGTTCAACCTAAGAAAATAGCTGTGAGTAGAGGCAGAAGAGGATGTCCCTTCTTGATTAAGAAAATGTGTGAAGTATGGGAAGAACTGCAAAGTTTTGTTGAAAAAACTCACCCAGATAAAGCTGTAGCAGGCCGTTGCATTGACCTTTTAAATGATAATGTGATGTCTTACTACAGACAAGTGTTAAAATGTAGGGAAAAACAAGTGTCATTAGACAAATTCTTAGTTAAACAAGCAAGTCCTAGTGGTATGCAGGCAAAATGTGCCAGAGTGTGCATACCAGTGAAGTCCTCACTGCCTGATGTGATAATGGAAGGGGACTTCCCTTCCAAACAGTAACTCCTCTCTTCCTCCCACCTCCTCACCATCTTCCATACGCCTACAGCATTCAACAGCAAGGTAAGTAATAACTTGAACATAGTTTTGTAGGTTTATTTAGATGAATTAGGTATAAAAATTTAGTTTGATGTGGGGTTTTTGGGGTAGTCAGGAACGGATTAATTCATTTCCCTTTATTTCTTATGGGGAAATTAGCTTCGGAATGCGAGTTTTCGGAATACGAGGCGTCTCCAGGAACCAATTAAACTCTTAAACTGAGGTATGCCTGTAATTAGTCTATTAAAATTATATATAATGCTACAATTATAAATTAATTTGTTCGTGGTCATTCGTTTATCAGTATTTTAATATGAGGTATATATACGCATGTATGTATACGTTGACGTACACATATATGATTATGTGTATGGAATGATTATGATTATGTGTAATCATATATGATTATATCTAATGGAATGCATTAGTAAGTGATGTGGTGGAGGCTGACTCCATACACAGGTTCAAGTGTAGATATGATAGAGCCCAATAGGCTCAGAAGCCTGTACACCTGTTGATTGACGGTTGAGAGGTGGAACTAAAGAGCCAGAGCTCAACCCCAGCAAGCACAATTAGGCGAGTATATGAACGAATGCACACGTACACTTTCAAATGAATTTCATAGTTTAAATAGTTTAAATAATAGAATAGTTTAAACACATTATGGTACTGATTTTGACATGCTGATGTCTGGAAGGGAGAGGGGGTGTGGGGGGTTATTGTCTGAGGTGAAGGACCAGAGGAGGGGGTCAGTGGAAGGATGGTGGCTGGAGGGATGCCATTGTTCTAATGGTTATGAAAACAATTATTGATGGCAGGAATTCAGTGAGTGTGTACTTCACCCGCACCATCACCATACTGTGCCCTGCTACAACCTCCCCCCCCACTCCACCCATGCTGTGCGGGGCGTATTACACATTATGGGATAACCGACTGTCTGTCCATTCCTGTCTGCTCGTTATGCTGCCCTTCCTTTTGAAAATTGTCTGCTTTATCGACTTCCTTCAAGACCACACGTTAGCCTCTTATCACGCCCTCTTACCACTCTCAGGGAGCCGGCTCTTCTATACAATAGTTACCACTCAGTCCCCAAGGTGAAAGAGTGTCCGGGCATATGACTTGTTACGTGTACTTATTTGCGATTCGTTTGGGCTGTCACGTGTGGTGATTAGTGTTGGGTAAGGCTAGGCCAGGTCAGGTCAGACTAGGCCAGGTCAGACTAGGCTAGGTAAGGCTAGGCCAGGTCAGACTAGGCTAGGTAAGGCTAGGCCAGGTCAGGTCTGGCCAGGTCAGGTCTGGCCAGGTCAGGTCTGGCCAGGTCAGGTCTGGCCAGGTCAGGTCTGGTCAGGTCTGGCTAGGCCAGGTCAGGCCAGGCCAGGCTAGGCAGGGTGAGAGAAGTAAAGCGGCAGGTACTTACGTTTTTGAGAAAGTAGCGGCGGTAGTATATTGTTGATTTAGATTCGACGACATCCTGAAGCTAGTAGGTGGCGGCCTCATCGCTCTCGAACTTCTTGTTGTTGTAGGGGATACGAGGCACACCCAATATCCCCCTTACATTGATCACATCGCACACTAATATTTTTACTATTTCGGACACCAGATTTGTCTGTTTCGTATATGTATAATTGTTCAATATTAAAACCACAATAGAATGCTCTAAGTACTTTCGTATATTAATACATCTTCAGAAGGAATGGTTCGCTCTGCAGATGTATTAATATAAGAAAGTACTAAAGGAAATTCCTGTTTCAATTCTTCCTCCGTGGTCTGACACTCTTATTATATATTGTATATACTGAATTATATATACTATGCTTATATAATATATACTGAAATATTGTTACATTTAACGTATGAAACAAAGTATATATCTGTATTTTTAATAAAATATAAAACATTAATATTTATCAACGTATCTCTGTGAATTACATAATTTATCAGTATTGTACAGCCTGTGATCTCCACCTGGCTGGCCACTGATACCTAAGTAGCTTTTTTTTTTACCAGACCACACACTAGAAATTGAAGGGACGACGACGTTTCGACTTGAGAATGGTCCAGGACGGACCGAAACGTCGTCGTCCCTTCAATTTCTAGTGTGTGGTCTGGTCAACATACTTCAGCCACGTTATTGTGACTCATCGCCTGCCTAAGTAGCTTTCATGTGTCCGGACACCGGCGATAGGATTGTATTATTTAACTTTAAAGAGAGAGATATTTCTTGAAATGTTGTCACATTAACGTCTACATCTTCCTTCCTTCTGACATATAGATTTTAAGGTTAATTAGCATATATGGAAATAAATTACACAATTTATAGGCTGGTGTGAAGGGCTTCACACTCTTAGAGCAAGCCATCAAGAAACTGTACAGTATCAAATGCATATATCTTCGCTTTCACTTCAGTTATATTTATGACAAGTATTTAAAGTGTAGCTTATATTTCTGCCTTTCTGTTGACATAGAAAACTTTCGTTTATTACATTATCTAGATAAAATTAGCATTGATCTTCAAAAGGTTGTAGTTGTAACTTCCATTATAAACCTTCCTTGGTTTAAGTAACGAGTTGAAGTAAGAAGTTGTAACCTTCCATTATAAACAACATTATTATTGCAAACAGTAGGAGTTTCAAAGTCTCATTTGTATGGATACCTTCTCATATAGGTGTTGTCCAGCATGATGACACAAACAAGGCAGCTAAAACTGAATGTGATAAGCCTGAAGTTGAGTGGGATATGGGCATTCCAATCTCCTCTGTCAAAGCCGCAATATTTTAGGAAATTAGGGAAGACAGAAGAGCAGTCACTGACACACAAAAGCCAGAAAGCAAGAGTATAAAGAGCTATGACATGTTTATGTGCCTCTGTAACCTTTTCCACTACCGCCCACAAGATGATATATGGGGTGCATAATTAATGAACTAAACTAAGTAAACATGTTTAGAATCGAGAATTATATGAACGGACAACATAAAACTTCCACTAGTGTCACAATGACAGTGTGACATTGTAATTGCCAGAATTAGGCTAGGATATCGATATGTATTGCAGGTGGCTGCAGGTAATGAATAGCCCCCAATGTTGAATATTCCAATTGTAAACTATGTGAACAAGAGCTGGGACATACTCACCAACACTATATCTGTGATTGCCCTGTTATAAGTGACTTCAGACCAAATGGTATAAGGTACTTTGAACTCTGTAATTACTTCATACACTTAGGAATATTGGAAGATATTCTTATGCTGTACCCGGATTTTGCTAACGGAGGCTAATAGATCAGCCTTATATTTTATGTTCTCACCTGATTGTTACCTTGAGGTAGGCCCGTAAGTGGTAGTCCTCTTGAACCATTAACAGTATCAATAGATGATACTGGAGATCTGTGGAGGTGCGACTGGACCCTGCGTGACGGGAGATGTATCCCTTGTTTCTTGTGATTGATTGGTGAGGATTAAGCCACCCAAAAGGTAGCACGGGCATGAATAGCCCGTAAGTGGTGTTCTTGTTAGTCACAGTTGATTTTTTTTTATTGAGGCTGGTATTTTATCCCCTGATTCCATGTATAACTAACCATCCTGTGAGATGGGAATATTTAATGAACTTATAGCTAGTTTTTTATATACACTGTGTAATCTTTCATATAGAATAGGGTAGCAGCACATTACTGTGTATACCTAAGCTTGTTAATAATAAAAAAAAAAAAGTTAGTTTCTATCGATAGGGAGAGCGATGGTTCAAAAATCCTTCTTTAAAATATGAATATCTTTCCTATCTCACTAAGATCTAATCTCTGTGATTAAAATGCAAAATTGACTTTGTCACTGCCTTTTTGATAACGTATACAATCATAAGCTTATTTGTGAATCTCTATTAAACAGTAAATCAGAGAGCGTGTAAGGTTCCGTGTTCCATGTCCGAAGAAACAGGGAGATTTTACATAAATACAGTACATGATAGTTTAAGTAGCGAACGCATACCAACAAATAACGATTAGTATCTATAACAAAAATATTGTTCTATGGAGTTGATTTAACTTCCAACCATGTATTTTTAAATAATCTTTAACGTTTTCTGGCTAGTTATGTTAGATTTGAATGCTAATCCTGATCTCAAAAGCTTCATAGAAGGTTGTAACAGAACCCATGAGCATCACACCAGAAATAAATACAGTTTTGATATTCCTAGAGTACGACTTAATCAAACCAGAAATGCTCTACAAATCAAGGGGCCCAGAATGTGGAATGACCTTCCCAACCATGTTAAAGACAGTACCTCTCTCAAACAGTTTAAGATAAAAACTAAACACTACCTAATAAATTCCCTGTAACCTACCTCACTCCTCTATTGTCAACCCATGTCCGTTATTTTCTTTTTTTTTAATCAACACTGTTTGTCAACCTATTGTATTTGTGCTGCTTTTTCAGTCATGTTCCCCCTTTTTTTTATCTTTATTTGTATTTGTTCTCAACACTTTTTATTCTTTATGCTCAATTAGTATTAAGTTCTAGATATTAATGTTTTTCTTGCCCGAAACGCATTGCGTAATAGTGGCTTTAGGCATTGTATGTACTAGCTCTATCTATATATCAATCCATTAATGTAACATCACTTGTATGTATATACCTTACCTGAATAAACATCTGAATCTGAATCTGATTTGATTAAAAATACGCATTCTACTTGTTAATATCGTTAGATTTGATTAAAAATACGCATTCTACTTGTTAACATCATAAATTAAATTTGCGATAATTTGAGCAGAGAAGTTCGACGACTGGATCACTGTGTACAGAAGGTTGATATGCCAGCAAACACTTTCCAGAGAGCAATATATCTTGGATAAGTCGCTCCACGATATTGTTGCTTGGACCATCGACTTCCTTTGGTATTACATATTTACATCTTATCTTGTTATGAAATGATATTTTTTCAGAGTAAAATTATGTTTTCTCATTTTCTGCATCCAGCATCCACATTATAGTGAGTAAATATACCATATTACTTCATTGCTTGCGTAATGCTAGGAAGGTTTGAGTAGCTTTGGGTCTTTAGTGGACAGAATCTCCAATAGATGGGGCGAAAGTCGCCCCATCTCTCTCGACCGGGCGGGACTCGAAACTTAAATTAAAATTGCTATATCATTGGTCTCCAACATGATATATTTCCTTTGATGCACTCACAATAACGATTATAGCTCTGTCTTTCTGGAGGCATGTAATATTTTAGGCTTTATTAGCGTATCTTTGTTAATTACACAACATATTGGCAAGTGCGTAGGCGTCTGCACTCCATGACCGAAAAGCTACTGAACGCCACTATAAAAACATATATATCTTCACTTGAGCTTTAAATATGTCTAATGTAATGTATTTAAAATAAAGCTTATATTTCTATCTTTCTTAAGACGTGTAAAACATTTGTGTTTATTAACGAATTTACGTAAAATAAACATTCTTCTGAGAGAGTTGCTCTGTCGCTCAGTCTATGCGGGGGTTGGAGCTCGGCGATTATTAAAATACATGAATCTTCATTAGAACTTTAATTATGTCTATGATAAAGTGTTTAAAATGAGCCTTATATTCCTATCTTTCTTGAGGCATATAAAAAAATTACGATTATTTACAAATTTACGTGAAATAAGCATTGTTCTGAGAGAGTTGCTCCGTCGATCGATCTGTCCGGAGTCGGAGCTCGGCTATTATAAAAGTACACGTATCTTCGCTTTAAATTTAAATATGCCCATGGTAAGGTATTTAGAACGAAGCTTATATATCTGTCTTTCTTGTGACATATAAAACTCTTACGTTTATTAAGGAATCTGCGTGAAATAGGCATGGTTCTGAGATGAATGCTGCGGTTTTCGAGTTTGACGAGCGATGAAAACTGCCACTTTTATACAACTACAAATATCTTCGGTTTTATTTAAAATATTTGTCTGGTAGAGGTTTTACATATTGATCGCGTTTCTGTCTTTCTTCTGACTAATAAATAATTTTGGTTTAATCAGTTATCAAGATGTTTTCAACAATATTCTTTCAGCGTTCGTCTTTTCCAACTTGGGCGACCCTTTTGGAAGCGCGATACTTGGGTTAACCCATCCTATAGTTGGGTCTGTTCCAACTGGGGTTCGAATAACTATACCTACAGAAGACCACAGCCAGAGAGTAAGGAATACAACTAAGACCGTCTCGGGGTACTAAAGAACATCTACAACGACGGGATAACATAACACGACATTACCTCTCACCACGTCAAATCTGTCAAGTGACACTAGAGCCTCTGATGTTGATGCCTCTCGTCGGTCTTGCCTCTCAAGTCTTCCTACTCGGGAACCTATACACTGAACATTGCTACCTTTAACATTGCCAGTGTATCCTCAGGATGGATATAGGGTCCACAACTAGTAACTTGATGTGTATGGGGTCCACTACCGGCCGTAGGATGTGTATTGGGTCCACTACCACCTGTAGAATGTTAATGGGGTCCACCGCCAACTGCTAAATGAGTATGGGGTCCACTACCGTCCTCCTGTGTGCGGTAGTGGATCCCATACTCATCCTATGGGCGGTTGTAGGCTCCATACTCATCCTGTGGGCGGTTGTAGGCCCCATACCCATCCTACAGGTGGTAGTGGACCCCACTACTCATCTTGTGGAAGGTAGTGGACCCCTTACTCATCTTATGGAAGGTAGTGGACCCAATACCCACACTGTGGGTGATAGTGAACCGCATATCTATCCTGTGGGCGGTAGCGAACCATGCACATATCCTCTTGCCGGTAGTGGACCACATAAACAGCGTGTGACATGTGGATCCTATATCCATCCTTGGGTGCAGTTTATAGAATTCCTAACACTGATGTGTCCGAATTCAACTCAAACCTTAGAAATCTAATACTTGATAACAGACTGAACAAAAACCACCTAATTATCGCAGGGGACTTTAATATTGACCTCTGCGAGCCTGAACACCCTACTACTGTTAGCTTCCTCAACTGTATGAATTCCTGCTTCTTCATACCCTTAATCACTAGACCTACTAGAATCACTGATAGCACTGCCACGACTCTAGATCACATCTGGACAAACATAACCTCTCCGCTTACTTCAGGTATAATCACCGATAGCACTACAGACCATTACCCCACATTTCTCTTAACTAACATTAGCAAACCACCTCTTGAGTCAAGAGATACGTTTTAGACTGCACAATGAAACTGCTACAGACAATTTTATAACTGCTGCTGATAATGTCAACTGGGAGTCCGAGTTAGGTAACATAGAGGACATCAACCTAGCAGTGCAATCTTTTCTTCAAAAAACTCTTAGCCTTTATAATACCCACTGTCCTATGCTTACAAAACAAGTCACAACCAAAAGGCTCAACAATCCCTGGCTTACAAAGGGAATACTTAAATCTATTAATAAAAAACATGACCTTGAGAAGAAGTATAGGTTAGGAATTGTCTCCAAAGAATTCTCAAAGAATTACTCATTATTGCTATCTAAGATAATTAGACGAGCCAAAACTAAATACTACGAAGATAAATTTACCCAAATAAAGAGCAACATTAAACAAACTTGGAGTACAATTTCACAAATATTGGGATCAAAGAAGTCTTTAAATAACAAACCGACTCTACTGTCTAATAACGATGGTCAGCTTTCAGCCTCTGATTCTGCTATTGAGTTCAACAGGTTCTTCTCTTCCATTGGTTCATCCCTTGCAAATGATATTCCATCTTCCAGTACTGACATTAAGGACTATCTTACAGGTAACTATCCACAGTCTCTGTACCTAAAGCCTATCAATTCCACTGACGTCAATGAGATAATCCTTTCCCTTAAAACCAAGTCTGGTGCCCTTGAGGAGATACCAACTTTAATTTACAAAAAAGCCTCCAGATCTTTAGCCCTTGCTATTGCTTTGCTCTTCAACAAGTCACTTGAACTCCAAACCTTTCCAGATATTCTAAAAAAAGCGAGAGTAACGCCTGTCCACAAATGTGGTGATCTCACAGATGTTAACAACTACAGACCTATATCAATCCTGCCAAACTTGTCAAAAATTTTTGAAAAACTAATCTATAAGCAGCTTTACTCATATCTAGCCAAACTCAATATACTTAGCCCTTGCCAATATGGCTTCAGACCCCAAAAAAACACTAACGATGCACTTATTAGTATGCTTAACTCGATTCATACAGCTCTTGATAAAAATGAGTTCCCTGTTGGGTTATTTGTGGACCTGTGTAAAGCTTTTGATACTGTCAACCACCAAAACCTTCTTCTTAAATTACATCATTATGGAGTCAGAGGACACTCCCTACAATACCTCAAATCCTACCTTACTGACAGGCTCCAATATGTTTCTGTGAATAATACAATTTCTCCCACCCTACCCATCAACATTGGTGTTCCTCAGGGCAGCATACTTGGCCCTCTCCTCTTTCTCATCTACATTAATGACCTTCCAAATGCCTCCCAACACCTCAAACCAATTCTATTTGCTGACGACACAACCTTCATTTACTCCAGTCCTGACCCCCTTGCTCTAAATGCCACAGTAAATACTAAGCTAAATAAAGTCCATCTTTGGCTAACTGCCAACAAACTCACCCTTAACATTGACAAAACTTTCTATATTCTGTTTGGCAATAAATCCTCTAATCAAATAAATCTCAAAATAAACAGTACCCAAATTTGTAACAAATTAGATGGCAAATTCCTTGGCATTCTCATTGACCACAAGCTGAATTTCCAGGGACACATTCTAAATATATCAAAAAAAGTTTCAAAAACTGTGGGCATTCTTTCTAAGATCAGATATTATGTACCACGCCCTGCCCTGGTGACTCTATTACTCCCTTATCTATCCATATCTCAACTATGGTATTTGTGCTTGGGGCTCTACTACCCAAAATCACTTACGTCCTCTAATCACTCAACACAAAGCTGCTATTAGGACAATATCCAACTCTGGCCCCAGGCATCACTCGGTACCCCTACTTAAATCTCTGAATATGCTCTACAGCTCTACTGTAGAGCATATTACTACTATATGCTCTAATGCTCTACAGATCAAGGGGCCCAGAATGTGGAATGACCTTCCCAACCATGTTAAAGACTGTACCTCTCTCAACCAGTTTAAGTTAAAAACGAAGCTATACCTAATAAATTCCCTGTAACCTATTGTCAACCAATGTCTTTTTTTTAAAGAGCGCATCTTGTCGACATAATTGTATTTGTGCTGCTTTTTCATCTATGTTTTCATTTCTTGTTTTAATTCTACTCATTATGCTCAATTAGTATTAAGCTTGTCATTTAAGTTTATCATGCCCGAAACGCTTTGCGTAATAGTGGCTTTAGGCATTGTATGTACTAGCTCTACCTATAAGTCAACCAATCTTTGTAAAAATTTATTGTATGTATGTACCTTACCTAAATAAAAATTTGTATTTGTATTTGTATTTGTTTGCAGTAGTGTACCCCATCGACGTTCCAACGTCATATCGTTTTCTGTTGACGCTCCTATAACTCATTCTCTAAGATTTTCAAAGCATAAACTATTGTATATAATGTTGCTTAGCGAATATTAACTAGAATTGCAATTAGTTTCTAAAAAAGTGCATTATGGGATTCATTTCAATATTGTATACTAACATTGCAAATTTTGTGCAGCGATAGTTTTGCAAACTAAATAACAATGATCAAGATTTGGTTCATCTTAAGGTTTCCCCATAGTGATAGACAGAAGTCTGTCTGGTTTATTTTTTTTGTTTTTGAGATATATCTATATATATTAGAGATATATTTATCGAGTTCCTTCCATTAACATTAACAGTTAACATTAGCCAAGTATGGGCTGGCTCCTTCCATAGCCAGTAGAACCAATTACAGAGGTGGTGGCTGTGAGTGAAGTACTGTACATGTATAAGGGGTCCCAGTAATACAGTCGGATTCGTTCTAGATGCATAATCAAGAATTCAGGGTTCGAATCCCGGGCAGGACAGAAATGGTTGGGCTCATTTCCTTTCACCTAATGCCCCTGTATACCTAGCAGTTTTTTTTTATTTTTTTTTATATATTTTTTTTATTTTTTTTTTATTATTTTCTACCACAGACGTGGCCACACATTTACAATGCTAACCAGCATATATACATTTTCTTCTGTCCCCCATGGACAGGGTTAGAGAAGTGTTAAACATACAGTTCAAGGGTTTATTGAACACTCAACCACAGAAGGTGATTCGGTGCTTTTAAAATGCTAAGCTAACCTACATACGTAAATACATAGATACACAGATTTACGTATGCCCTACATAAAGTATTAGATGTGTCTTTTACATAGTGTCATTAATGTACATTCACAAAGGTGAAATATAATTCTGATCAGCTTCCATATATGCTTTATACCCATACATATACATACACACACACACATACACATACATATATACACACACACATGCATTCACATACATTTGTCTCATTTACACTGACAGGGTGAGGTAGCTGATAAAGAAACTAGTGTGCAATTAAGCACTTAATCACTGAAGGTGATGAAGGTGCTTTTACAAGCTCAGGTTATATAATTACATCACATATATACATTGTATGATTGATACATTACATGGTCAATTTTGGATACAAGTCCAATATATCATCAAGTGTTCCAGTACTCATATAGTAACTACAGAGTTCAGCATACCTTAGCCCAGGAGGGCGAAAGTCAGTCAGTATATACCTAGCAGTAAGGAGGTACTCAGGAGTTAGTCAGCTTGTTGTAGGGTCAGCCTGGGCGGGGTCAATAATTTGACCTTTGGGGTGGACCTCGATAAAAGCCCAACGTGTATGAATGCACTCTGGCTTCCTCTCCCCTGACACAATGAATTAAATGAAATTATATGTGCACCAGTACTAGAAACATCCAAATCTATCCAAAGAAATACTCCTAAATCTGGGTATAAACTGTCACGTTACGTCCAGACCAAGTGAGATTGCCCGGAAAGTGGAGTTAGAGATCCCGTTGGACGACATATTCGACCTCGAGACACAAAAGAAGGTCACCACCAATGACATCTTACAAGCAGAACTTATTGCAGAAGGAGGAAAGAATCGATGCAACTACAGAAGCACCATACTGTCCCCCGAGCTTAAAGCGGCAGCTAAGAGCCTTCGTGAGAACAAGGAGATAGTCGTCAGGAGAGGTGACAAGTCGCCAATATATGTCATTCTTAAAAAAGACGAATATCTGGCGAAAATGAACCTCATACTCTCTGACCAAACTAAATTCCAAAGGGTAACGAAGGACACTGCAGCCGAATTGAAAGCAAAGGTCAACAAATTGATCGTAACTGTGAACGCCAAGAAATCCGGACTCCACCTGATTATTGGGGAATACAAATCTGGATACGCATATGGAAATGTCAAGACACACAAGCCTGGAAACCCACTTCGGCCAATCATCAGCCAGATACCCACACCCACGTACAGACTGGCGAAGCGACTCAACGGCTTGCTGACTCCTTATGTCCCTTGCGCCTTCAGCCTGAAGTCTCCAAAGGAATTTGTTGACTTACTGCAGGGAACACGGGCCACAGGGATAAGAGCCTCGTTGGACGTAGAATCACTGTTTACCAATGTACCTGTGGATGAAACAATTGGGATGATAGCGGACAGAGTGTATCGTGATCCAGGCTGTACTCCTCTTGACATACCAGAAAACATTCTAAGGAAACTTCTCCAAGCTTGTAGTAAAGAGGCACCCTTCTTGAGCCTGGATGGGCACATGTATAAGCAAGTAGATGGGGTCGCCATGGGTTCTCCCCTAGGTGTCCTGTTTGCGAACTTCAACATGGGTACCATCGAACAAAAGGTCTTAGTCGCCATAAACTTGAAACTGGCCATATACTGCAGGTATGTTGACGACATTTTTACACAGGTACGTGATGTTAGACATCTGCAGGAGCTGAAGGAGGTATTTGAGCGGAATTCTGTGTTGCGTTTCACTTACGAGATGGAGAAGGATGGGAAGCTGTCCTTTCTAGATGTAATAGTCATGGAAAGGAGCGGAGGTTTCCACACTGCAGTCTACACTAAGGAAACTAACATAGGAATGTGCCTCAATGCCAACAGTGACTGCCCAGACAGGTACAAGAGGAGTGTCGTTAACGCTTATGTCGACCGTGCTCTCAGCCACAGCTCAGGATGGAAGCAAGTCGATGAAGAGCTCTGTAGGGTAAGGCAGATCCTAGTCAACAACGGCTTCTCCAATGGTTTCGTTGAAGACATCATAAGTAGGAAGGTGAAACGCCATGCAACCTCTGAAGAGACAACTAACACAACACCTGTACCCCCTATTAGACTATTTTATAGGAACTTCTTTTCCACAGCTCATAAAACGGAGGAAAGGGTCCTGAAAAATATTGTTAATAGGAACGTTATCCCTACAGACAAAAATCAGAAGATACAATTGACAATTTACTATAAAACCAAAAAAACGCCCAAACTACTCATGAGAAACTCTCCAGACACAAAGCAGAAAGCTTTAAAAGAGACCAATGTCGTCTATGCCTTCAAATGCCCACTTGGGGACTGTAAGCCTCAAAGAACTCAGTATATAGGCAAGACAACAACATCTCTTTCCAGGCGATTAACGATGCATAAGCAACAGGACTCCATTAAGGAACATATAATCTCTTCCCACAACCAGGCCATCACCAGAGAAGTCTTAACAAAAAACTCAGAAATCATCGATAGATACAGCAATAGCAGGCGGCTTGATATCTGCGAGGCACTACACATCAAGAAGTCAACACCAGCAATCAACAGCCAATTAATGCACAACTATATTCCACCCACTTCAAGACTCCGCACTGTCATGTTCACAGAAAATGGTACCATCCGTTTTCTATGTGCGGCAGCTGGGACGCCAGAGAGAGATTGGAGGTAAACAAGAGAGCGTACAGGACGCCAGCCAAGCTTGGTAGCTACTAGTCATGTAATCATATTAAGTATTAAAGTCAGTAACCAAGTCATGACTTTACATCAACCCTACAGCCAAGACTTCCTCAGTAACACACAAACACCACATTGGCGACGAGGATGAACTGTGAACGCAGGTATTTGTTCAGTTTCAAACACAAGGGAGAAGCATGCTGCCTGGAGGAGGAAGAGAAGCTGTGAGCGCCATACCCGATGCTGTATGCTAACCGATGCTGTGTGATAACCAATGCTGTGTGCTAAACGATGCTGTGTGCTAACTAATGCTGTGTGTTACCCAAGCTGTGTGCTACCCAAGCTGTGCTGAAGAAACTGTACTGAGGAATCTGCCGACGTTGTGTACGAAACGACGCTTTGATGTGTACAAAACCTGATGTTTTGGTTACGAAACGACGCTTCGTGCTACAAAATTCATCACACTGAACTGACTGCTGTACCAACTGCTGTACCAACTGCTGCACCAACTGCTGTACCAACTGCTGTACCAACTGCTGCTGTACCAACTGCTGTGCTGCTGCTGTGAGTAGGAACAACACATGTACACAAGGGCTAGGTAAGAAGTCAGTTGCTGCTATATTGTGCACTGTTGTGAACTTTTGCATTAAAATGCTTGTGTGCTTTGCAAAATTAAAGTAATTACAGTGAATTCTTGACTAACATATACAGTGCAGTAAGTGTTTAATATTCTGAGGAACATTTAAGTGATAAGTTACATTTATTCAGTAAAAATGGCAAATATACCTCAGTTTCCTGCATTTGATCCTGACTGTGACCAGACAAACCTGTCACAGAGGTGGGTCAAATGGCTTAAAAAGTTTGAAAATTTGTTGATAGTTTCTGACATCAAAAGTGCTGAAAGAAAGCGTGCCTTTCTACTTCATTATGCAGGTGATAGAGTTTGTGACATCTTTGACACACTGAAAGACACTGGTGGTGCCAAAGATTATGACACTGCCAAAGCCAAACTAACAGAGCATTTCAAACCAAGGCAAAATACTGCTATGGAAATTATGCATTTCAGGAGAGCAAAACAACTCTCTAATGAAACTGTGGATCAATACCACACACGTCTGCAGGGTTTAGCAGCCCATTGTGAGTTTGCTGATGTTGACAAAGAAATCAAACAGCAAATAATTGAATCATGCACATCTACACGTCTTCGTCGAAGAGCTCTAGAACTTGTTGATGATGACAGTTCTCTTACCAAGATACTGGATATGGCTCGTCGAATGGAAGATGCTGCACGTGATGCTCGTGTCATGGAGTGCAGTGCTAATAACGGTTCTGCCACTGTTACTAACAGTGATGAGGTACGTAAGGTTCAGGGAGGACACCGTGATCAAAGAAGATATCATGGCAAACCTAACAGTAAATTTAGCCGAGAACCACGTCACAACTGGGGTCAAGGAACAAGGCTCAAGCAGTCACAACGACCCACATCAGAGGGTGTCAACAATAAATGTTGCAATTGTGGAGGAGACTACCCACACCAAGATAATGTTTGTCCTGCTCAAGGTAAGAAGTGCTATGAGTGTGGAAAACTAGGTCATTTTGGTGCTATGTGTCGTTCAGCACTAAAGAAACCACAGTCAATGAATAAAAGCCCTGTACGAGGATCAGGTCATAGGGGTCGAGGTGGTAAACACAATATTGCACCTCAAATCAAGAATGTTAACAATGTACAAGACAACATTTCATTACAACCAGTCTCAGATGACAGTGAATGTGATTATACTTATGGAGTACAAGCAATCACAGAATGGAATGATCTTCCAAACAACCCAGAGACATGTGTATACATTGCTGGTATTTGTCTCAAAGTTCTCATTGACACTGGATCAAACATTGATACCATTGCTGAGTGCCACTATGAAAAATTTAAAAAACAGTTCCCAAAGCTTGAAAATTATAATGGCAAAGCCACTGCCTATGCTTCAAAGGTAGCCTTGCCATTGATTGGAACTTTCACTGCAGAGATTAAGTCAAAGAATGCAATGCTCATTACTACATTCCATGTTGTTAGGAATGCAAAGGAGTCTTTACTCAGTTACAAGACTTCAACCAAATTGGGGCTACTTCAGCTTTCTAATGCTGTAGCAGTGGAATCTGCAAACAATGTTGATGCTATTGTTGCTGAATTTTCTGATCGATTTAAATCCATAGGTTGTTATACTGATAGCAAAGTACATCTGCATATCAACCCAGATGTAATTCCAGTTGCCCAACCACATCGCCGACAACCATTCCATACTCGCAAGAAAGTTGATGCCGAACTGGATAGGCTGATGGAACTAGATATCATTGAACCAGTAACAGGCCCAACACCATGGGTAAGCCCAATTGTCACTCCACCAAAGCCGAAGAATCCAGATGAGATACGCATTTGTGTGGACATGCGTGTTCCCAACAAGGCAATAATGCGTGAACGCCATCCTACACCGACTGTAGATGATATGATCTGCCGCTTGAATGGTGCAACTATATTCAGCAAGTTAGATTTAAACAAGGGCTATCATCAGCTTGAACTTGATGATGAGAGTCGCTTCATCACAACGTTTACGACACATCGAGGTCTGTATAGGTACAAGCGCCTGAGTTTTGGTATTAACAGTGCTGCCGAGGTATTCCAGCACATCATCAGCCAGGTATTGCAAGATATACCTAATGCTGACAACATGTCTGATGACATCATTGTTTATGGCCGTACCCAAGCTGAACACGACAAAGCTCTTCGTGCAACATTGCAACGCTTACGAGAAAAGAATTTGACGCTAAGCCGAGCAAAGTGTGAGTTCAATCAACATAAAATTGAATTCTTTGGACATGTACTTAGTGACAAAGGTCTGTCTCCAGATCCTAAGAAAGTTGCAGATATCAAGAATGCTGCACCTCCTTCAACGTCCACTGAAGTACATAGTTTTCTGGGAATGGCAAACTACTGTTCTCGCTTCATTCCAGATTTTGCTACCATTACGAAGCCTCTACGTGAGCTCCTGAAGAAAAATGCATCATGGTACTGGAGCGATATCGAGCAAAATGCATTTGATGCTGTGAAAGATGCACTAGTAGAGAATGCGACTGCTGCGTATTTTGATCCATCAATGGACACTGAGTTAACAGTGGATGCTAGTCCTGTTGGTTTAGGTGCTGTTTTAGCCCAACACAAACCTGGTCAACCAGATTCCAGAGTAGTAATTGCCTACGCCAGCCGTTCTCTCACAGATGTTGAGCAACGATACAGTCAGACAGAGAAGGAAGCTCTTGCTCTTGTATGGGGCTGTGAACACTTCAATGTGTATCTGCTTGGTGCGCCCTTCACCACGATGGTCACTGACCACAAACCGTTGGAGACCATCTTCAATAATCCAAAGTCCAAACCACCAGCTCGCATTGAGAGATGGGCTCTTCGTCTGCAACCATACAACTTTACGGTGAAATACAAGCCGGGTGCAGGCAATCCCGCTGATTACATCAGTCGACATCCTGCCAACAGTTTCACCATCACCAAGCATCAGCAAGTTGCCGAGGAATATGTACACTCTGTAACCTGTGATGCAGTCCCTAAGGCTCTTACTCTTGATGAAATCCGTACTGCAACCCTAGAGGACCCAACTCTGCAAGCAACAGTGGATGCATTGACTAAGAAAAAGTTTCCACGCATCCCACCCTCAGGAGTTGACCAAGATGCATTCAAAGCACTTGAACGCATCCAGACAGAATTAAGTGTTACGCAACAACGCGACACTGTGCTGCGAGGTACTCGTATCGTGATTCCAGCTGTTCTCCAGCAACGTGCTCTGAAGCTTGCACATCAAGGACACCAAGGTCTTGTTAGGACGAAACAGCTGCTACGAGAAAAGGTGTGGTTTCCTGGCATTGATCGTCAAGCAAAGGATATGCATGATGCCTGTGTCCCTTGCCAAGCTGCAGTGGATACTTCAAGACCAACACCTCTACAACCTTCACCACTACCTGCTGCACCATGGACGGAAGTATCGATGGACTTCTGCGGACCACTACCAACTGGAGAGTACTTGATGGTAGTCATTGATGATCACTCACGTTATCCAGAAGTAGAAATCATCAATTCCACATCTGCAAAGGCCGTCATCCCGAAACTCGACAAGATCTTTTCAAACTTTGGCATTCCTGAAGTTGTCAAGACAGACAATGGACCGCCATTCAATGGACAAGACTTCGTCAACTTTTCTGAGCATATTGGATTCAAACACCGCCGTGTGATGCCACTACATCCTCAAGCAAATGGAGAAGTTGAGAGATTCATGCAACCTCTCATGAAAGCGGTACGCTGTGCCCATGCCGAAGGACGATCCTGGAAACAAGCTATGTATGCTTTTCTCAGGAACTACCGTGCAACACCGCATGGAACACTGGGCAAGTCACCTGGTGAACTTTTATTTGGACGTCCTATGAGAATCGCACTACCCGTCATGCCAGCCGAGGTAACGGATAAACGTCTCGCTCAGAAGGATGCACTAGCCAAGGGCAAAATGAAAATTGCTCATGATCAACGTGCAAAGGAACAGTTCATAAAGGTTGGTGACACTGTTCTCGTTAAAAAGAAAAAAGAGGGAAAGTTAGATATGCCGTATGATACAAAACCATATAAAGTGATTAGTGTAAAAGGAACTATGGTAACAGCTAGTAATAGAGATCATAGTATAACACGTAATATGGCTTATTTCAAAGTGATTCCAACTAGTGTAGAAAATGATGAAGTGCAAAGTCGTGCAAAAGAAAAAGAAAAAAATAGTTATAACCCGACAAACAATTCATCAAGGGATGTTATTGCATTTAAGGACTCTCGTCCTAAACGTCATGTTAAACGCCCTACACGATTTGATGATTAATTGTGTTCCTATGTAATGAAAAGTATTTACTTATTGTGCTAAACTAAATTTAATATTGTTTGAATAATGCAGATATCTCATTCAATATTTTGTAACTTTGTATTACAGTTTCTTTCATGTTTGTTTAACATTGCATATGTATTTTTAACATTGAAATCCTTTGTGGAAAAGATTAAGTTGTTTAAATTCTTTGTGTGCTTAATTAATGTTAAATGTATGCAGTATCTCTTGATATGGTAATAACTTACTTTGTGTCAATAACTTTGCTTTGTGCTACAAGCATGGTAGACATCCTGTATTCATTCTTTTTAAAGAAAAGGAGGGATGTCATGTTCACAAAAAATGGTACCATCCGTTTTCTATGTGCGGCGGCTGGGACGCCAGAGAGAGATTGGAGGTAAACAAGAGAGCGTACAGGACGCCAGCCAAGCTTGGTAGCTACTAGTCATGTAATCATATTAAGTATTAAAGTCAGTAACCAAGTCATGACTTTACATCAACCCTACAGCCAAGACTTCCTCAGTAACACACAAACACCACACGCACCAATATAGAAGCATCAAGAAATATGGGCCAATAGGCCCTCTGCAGTTACTTCCATTCTTCCCTTTAACTTACCCAATATTATACCCATTGTTTCGTGTTCTGTCTTGTGTTGAAAGTATGTTTTCACCTCATCCAAAACTGTTGTAACATATCACCTCACCCAAATGCAGGCATATAAAATGAAAACCGTTTAAATTATAGCATAGTAGAACTCTGTTTAGTGTTTGCAGGTTATAGTTGTGTGTGTAAACTAAAGTCTTTGAAAATGTAATAAGTTATTACGAAACGCGTTCAAGTGTCGCGTCAGACTAGAATTAAAATTAATTTTGGAGAATTGATTTTTCAATTACCATCGACAGTGAAAAGAAATATAAGAAATATTGAGAAAATTCGTGTTAGAATTATTAATCTTACTTTTTCGGTCATATTTAATAATTTAATAATCAAGGTATATATATATACCTTGCACACTAGACACGACGAAGTCAATGACATCATTAAAAGAAGCCTTGCCTCTGCTCAGTGTCCAGCGGAGAGAGAGCCCCGCAACCTACTGAACCGTGACTCTGTTAGCTTTGCCGGCCGACCAGACGGAATCACACTGCGACCGTGGAAGGGTGGCAGACATTTGGCATGGGACTATACTTGTGTATCCACCCTGGCAACCACATACATCAACCTCTCTGCCGGCACAGCAGGAGCCGCGTCGACACGCAGAGAAAGAGACAAGTCAGCCAAGTACAGGCAATTAGATCATCGGTACAACTTCGTTCCAATAGGGTCTGAGACCCTAGGCCCATGGGGAGAGAGTGCAAGAAGGTTTCTTAAGGATCTTGGTTCCAAGCTCATTGACACCACAAGAGACCCTAGAGCAGCAAGTTTTCTCTTTCAGCGCCTCAGTGTCGCGATCCAGAGGGGGAATGCTCGGTGCATCCTCGGTTCCTGCCCGGCGTCGGAGGAGTTCGAGGAAATCTACAGACTCTAGGAAGCGAACTTTTTTTTGTGTCCTCTTAATGTTAATTTTTTGTATAAAATCAGATATGTAACTGTATAACCTTGCATAATAAAGTGTACACCATAAAAAAAGGGGGGGTGGTAGGAGAAGCGAACACTCTTACGTATTCAGAGTTAAATGGCAAGTTTTTCCCTGAATGCTCTGTGTTCCCTTCTCTGAGGCTGTGGGTCCCTATAATTGCACCAGAGGTGGTACCCCCCTATATATATATATATATATATATATATATATATATATATATATATATATATATATATATATATATATATATATATATATATATAGATATATATATATATATATATATATATATATATATATATGCGAACAAGCCTGAATGGTCCCCAGGACAATATGCAACTGAAAACTCACACCCCAGAAGTGACTCGAACCCATACTCCCAGATGCCACGCAACTGGTATGTACAAGACGCCTTAATCCACTTGACCATCACGACCGGACATAATGAGGTGATAGCCGAGGCTATTTGAACCACCCCACCGCCGGCACTCGGATAGTAATCTTGGGCATAGCATTTTACCAAATCACCTCATTCTTTGGGGCACACGTGAGGAACACAAATGCGAACAAGCCTGAATGGTCCCCAGGACAATATGCAACTGAAAACTCACACCCCAGAAGTGACTCGAACCCATACTCCCAGATGCCACGCAACTGGTATGTACAAGACGCCTTAATCCACTTGACCATCACGACCGGACATAATGAGGTGATAGCCGAGGCTATTTGAACCACCCCACCGCCGGCACTCGGATAGTAATCTTGGGCATAGCATTTTACCAAATCACCTCATTCTTTGGGGCACACGTGAGGAACACAAATGCGAACAAGCCTGAATGGTCCCCAGGACAATATGCAACTGAAAACTCACACCCCAGAAGTGACTCGAACCCATACTCCCAGATGCCACGCAACTGGTATGTACAAGACGCCTTAATCCACTTGACCATCACGACCGGACATAATGAGGTGATAGCCGAGGCTATTTGAACCACCCCACCGCCGGCACTCGGATAGTAATCTTGGGCATAGCATTTTACCAAATCACCTCATTCTTTGGGGCACACGTGAGGAACACAAATGCGAACAAGCCTGAATGGTCCCCAGGACAATATGCAACTGAAAACTCACACCCCAGAAGTGACTCGAACCCATACTCCCAGATGCCACGCAACTGGTATGTACAAGACGCCTTAATCCACTTGACCATCACGACCGGACATAATGAGGTGATAGCCGAGGCTATTTGAACCACCCCACCGCCGGCACTCGGATAGTAATCTTGGGCATAGCATTTTACCAAATCACCTCATTCTTTGGGGCACACGTGAGGAACACAAATGCGAACAAGCCTGAATGGTCCCCAGGACAATATGCAACTGAAAACTCACACCCCAGAAGTGACTCGAACCCATACTCCCAGATGCCACGCAACTGGTATGTACAAGACGCCTTAATCCACTTGACCATCACGACCGGACATAATGAGGTGATAGCCGAGGCTATTTGAACCACCCCACCGCCGGCACTCGGATAGTAATCTTGGGCATAGCATTTTACCAAATCACCTCATTCTTTGGGGCACACGTGAGGAACACAAATGCGAACAAGCCTGAATGGTCCCCAGGACAATATGCAACTGAAAACTCACACCCCAGAAGTGACTCGAACCCATACTCCCAGATGCCACGCAACTGGTATGTACAAGACGCCTTAATCCACTTGACCATCACGACCGGACATAATGAGGTGATAGCCGAGGCTATTTGAACCACCCCACCGCCGGCACTCGGATAGTAATCTTGGGCATAGCATTTTACCAAATCACCTCATTCTTTGGGGCACACGTGAGGAACACAAATGCGAACAAGCCTGAATGGTCCCCAGGACAATATGCAACTGAAAACTCACACCCCAGAAGTGACTCGAACCCATACTCCCAGATGCCACGCAACTGGTATGTACAAGACGCCTTAATCCACTTGACCATCACGACCGGACATAATGAGGTGATAGCCGAGGCTATTTGAACCACCCCACCGCCGGCACTCGGATAGTAATCTTGGGCATAGCATTTTACCAAATCACCTCATTCTTTGGGGCACACGTGAGGAACACAAATGCGAACAAGCCTGAATGGTCCCCAGGACAATATGCAACTGAAAACTCACACCCCAGAAGTGACTCGAACCCATACTCCCAGATGCCACGCAACTGGTATGTACAAGACGCCTTAATCCACTTGACCATCACGACCGGACATAATGAGGTGATAGCCGAGGCTATTTGAACCACCCCACCGCCGGCACTCGGATAGTAATCTTGGGCATAGCATTTTACCAAATCACCTCATTCTTTGGGGCACACGTGAGGAACACAAATGCGAACAAGCCTGAATGGTCCCCAGGACAATATGCAACTGAAAACTCACACCCCAGAAGTGACTCGAACCCATACTCACGTGTGCCCCAAAGAATGAGGTGATTTGGTAAAATGCTATGCCCAAGATTACTATCCGAGTGCCGGCGGTGGGGTGGTT